>NC_087062.1:18222006-18362017 GCF_963678635.1 Symsagittifera roscoffensis | reverse complement strand
GTTTTATGTAGAAAAAAAGTTTACAGATTTCTGAAAAACAAGTTTTGAACTTTTTGCCGTTATTAAAAATTTCTTAAAACCTTTTTTTCTGCGGAAGCGGCGAATCCTTAATTTTTTGTACGATAAATGTTATGTTTTTGGAAAATTCCAATATATGAAAACTTTTGAACTCTTCTCACTTAATTTAGCAAGAGAAACAACTAAGGTTTTGGACAAGATCTAATTTTTGATTTTACCCATTTCATCCCGCATCAGTATATTACATACAAAAATAATCAAACACAAGCTTAAGCTGGGCCCCTAGTTATCTTTTATCGAGATAAGCGAAATTTTTGATTGGGTAGTATCGCAATAGGCGAGAAGCTCAGCTTTGTCTCTTTGGTTGATATTCAAATGTCTGGCATGATTGCCCACAATGAGTTTTTATCGAGACATACGAACATTTAAATTTTAGTAGACCTAGTTTTTTCGAGTTTTTTCATTTTTTCTTATGTTTTTTATGTATCGCAAGTGATGCGAAGTTCCGCTTAGCCTCTCTGTCTAACTTGGTTGTAATTATCCTAGGTTTAACCAATATATTAATTTTGAATAAGCGAATGGAAACAAATTATGTTGAAAGTTCGTTTTTTTGAAAATTTGTGAAATTTGATTTTCCGTGGTTAGATTGATTGATTGTTACTTCTGGCAATATTTTTTTTCAACGATTTTAGACGAAGTTAATTTACCTTAAAATGCTCATTTCGATGTCGGATTGCACTTTATCGCCGTGTCCAACTTTATCACCGTGTAAAAACCGTGTCCAAAAAGCTAAGTTACCTAAAAAGCTATAGTTTCAACCGATTAATTTACTGAAGGCTACCGATATTGCCATTAATTTGGCATTAACTATTTTCAAGTTCAATTCAATATCGTTTGCCATTGCGAATTACCCACTTCAATTACAAAGTGCAAATGGAGCGAAAAAGTGCCTGTAAATATCTGTGTTATCCATTTTCTTCAAAAATTTTTTAAAATGTAAACATTTTTTAAGAATCACCGGTGCTTAAAAATATCGGTGTTATCCACACTTCTTCGTCTTCTTTGAATTCGCCATTTTTTTCTGTCGGCTTTGTTTTGCAGGTATACAAATTTAGGTAATCCCTAAATAATTTAAGTCAATTAACAATTTAAAACTATAATGACCACTAGACGATCTTTATCAATCCATCTTGTAGTGGTCTTAATTAAAGACAAAGTAAGATGGTTTTGCTTACAAGCATTGATAGAGGGGTTTGTGATCTCATAATCGCAGGAATTTGTAAATAAAACCTGAGCATCAGACGTAAGTTGATTTCATGACTCCTAGTTTTAATCAACAGGTAGTAATAACCGGAAATTTGTAGAATATAAAAGTTTAGGTCATTTTTGCGATGTTTGAGCTGTGAAAAGGATGTGAATGATATGATATTACGGGGCGTTTGATCTATCGGGTTTTATGCTTGATCTTTTTGTGGGCGGTTTTTTGAGTATTCAAGAGGCTATTTCGCTGAAACCTGACCAAAAAAGGTCATGTTCTGTTTCAATGCTATTCTCAATGCCGAAATACGTAGTGATAAAATTTCTTTTTCAATACAAAATAATCGGTAGTCGTTGTTTTTCCTAATTATATTGGTAATGGTGAAGGGCCGTTTGCCGACTACATTCAGGAATTACTGTATATTGTTTTCACGGAGAAAAATGAACCGTGATTTTTCGCATTTTTCAGTTGACCTTGCGATGCTGTTTTTGCTGCCGAAGAGTTTTGCTTCGATGAGTTTTGCTGCTGAAGTTATATCACTTAGAGCGGTTCTGAGTTCCAATTTTGTCATATATTTACTGTAGCGCCTTACTGTTGCTCGGAGATCGATTCCGAGACGTAGCCGAATTTTAACTAATTCGAGGCTTATTGCACTTTTGAGCTGCTTTATGTCGTGTTAACGCTAGTGTTTGCAAAGCGAAGCTTCGCCTCTATGTAGAAATAGTTCTTAATAGATGCATGCTCTTTGGTCTATTTAATACTTTGCCAAATCCTAAATTTATCACTTTGTACTTTACGCAGCGTGTGGTGGATGATTTTCAAAAAAAAATGACGAAATATTTTTCTTAATTTTTTTTCACCTCTTGTTTTATCAATTATTATATTTAAAATATTCAATAGAAATCAAAACTCAGTCATAATATACAGGGCTTCGCCCTGCTACGAGCAGTCTTGTTTTCTTCATTCGAATTTTGAGACAGATCAGAGCGCAATTTGTAGAGAGTTCGGGTTAATGCATTGACTTGACACCTGACTTGACAAATAGTTGTGGGACAATTTGACCCATGAGATAATCAAGGGTGTTGCAACCGGGTAATAGACTTTTTGCAGAACTGTCTGGAGTTGTGCAAAAAGATGAGGCACGACTTGACATTAAGGCAAACGGAATCTGGGGTTCACGATTCAGCCGCGCTTTCTTTGATGTGAAAGTTTTCAACCCCCATGCCAAAACATGCGAAAACTGCATAAGGACGCATACAAATACCACGAAACGCTGAAGAACTCCAAATATCAGCAAAGATTTTTAAACGTAGAGCAGAGTAGCTTCTGCCCGCTAGTTTTTGGATGCACCGGTGGCGCTGCTCCAACAGCCACGCGGACGATGCAGCGATTAGCCGAAAAACTAAGTGAAAAAAGACAAGAAAGCTATCCAGAATCTATAAACTACATAAGAACTAAAATGAGCTTCGCGCTCCTGAGGAGCTCTATACTTTGTATAAGGGGGTGCAGATCGCTACTCAAAGTTCAATTTATCGACAACTCCATAAGCGCTATTGTAGAGGAAGGACGGCTAAGATAAATTAACATTAAGACGATGCATTTAATGCTGATGTATGACTTCATGGCTGATATTTATGCATTTTTATATCGCTGTTATGCCCCTATCCAGCTTGTGCACTTACCGTAAATAAACGGAAGGGCCCCTTTTGTAATTTAGTCTAAAAAACTATCTGGAGTTTGAGTCAGGTCGGACCTTCCAGCAAACTGAAATGTTTGGCTATTTTGGACTATCTATTGTCTGCTTATATTATCGACTTCATTCCAGCAGAAGGGACTTTTGAAGGTTCAGATCTTTTTACATTCCGATTGCTATTTGAAAATTTGTAGGTTTCAGGTAGTTGAGTTCAAGATTTTTTCAATGTTTCTTTTTTGCAATTTCTATAATTTGTTTTGACAAAAAATTGTTTTGCAAGATATGATGTAAGTCTCGACCCATTCCAAACAATTTCGGTGGTACCTGATTTTGCGTGGAAAAAACTTCAAAATATAAAACAAGGTCAAAGACACCCTCGACTATTAGTGATCGGAGCAAAAAAATTTATACTTGCTCTTCTGTCACCACGTCCTTAAAAGAACAAAATTTGGAAAATAGCGCCAAAAAATATGTTTTCAGGTTCACTATTTTTCTAATTGCCATTGCGCTTCGAATTTAATTACGGAATATGCTATTCTACTGTTTAGTTTTTTCTTTCAGGTTATCGAAATTGGGAACGGAGATCAATTAAGTTCTTTTAAATGCCAATGAACGTAGTGAAGATTTATATATAGGGCGTGTTGATAGTTTTTCAAACGAAAAGCTGCTCAAGCTTAAGTTTGATTTTAAGTGGCTGGAATTTTGACGTAAAATTTTTGCATGCTCAACTCAAATTCATTTGCTAAATGTGAGGCTCATTACGCTATTAATAATAAAAGTGCAGATGGCATGAAAAAGAGTGATTGACGTTTATTTTAAGTTGAAAGTTTGTGTCTTTGAGTTCATTGACATTTTTCAACGGTCTATTGGCTGTATGCATAGTTGTAATAATTTCATGAATAATTGTGGCAAAGTGTGTTTGATTTTGAGGAGCAGAATTTTTTGGCTCAACTGGTTTTTTCTATTGTCAAATTGATTTGTTTTTGCTCTAAAAGTTGCTCACGAGACTTAAATCTGATCGGAACCGAATTAAATAGAAATAGTATGAATTGGCGATACACAAATTTTAAGCTAACAATTTTCTTCCGTGACGTTTTCCTGGAAATAAAATTGATTTATGTTGAAAAAGTATCGGTCGATTTTCTTGCTAATCAAATTTATTGACTTAGTGGCTTCCGCCCCTTTTTTTGTCTGCTAACTTGACCGAAATTTTTTTTGATGTATTTCAACTGATGCTCCGTCCTGTCGATTTGTCAACTTTTTCGTTTAAAGCTCTGATTTAAATTATCCGGGCAAAAGCAATAAAAGCTGAAAGTGATGAAGCAAAAGTTGTTTGTATTTCACCTGAAATAAGGTAAGTAGATTTTTTTCTGGAGTCGGGAGGTTGTGTCAAATCTTTAGTACAGGGCTGGATTTAGGAAGGGTGGGGGTCCCCTTTTGCGACCTCACTGCCGACCCAAAGAGTCTCCCTTTGGTACTACTTTAAGACATCCATTTTTAGGTGACCGTCCTTTCAGTTTTTCTTTGGCCCTTTTGCTTCAAAATATAACACTTTCGAGTGGGAGAGAGCGGCGAAAAAGTGCAATATTTGGTCTAAATTTTTAAGTGCAATAAAACGACTTCAAAATTTTAATAAAAGTAAGGAATAAAAATTTGCAGTGCAATAAAAATTCGAATTGCAATGAAAATTCGGCTGCGGCCAAGAAATTTTGATCAAAATAGGATCTTTATAGTGATTTGGGGGAGCTCAAAAAATCAATTTGGTCGACCTAAATAAGGTCGACACAATTTTTGAAAATCCGAACCACCCACGAAAAAATCTTTTATCCGCCCCTGATCTCTATCATCAAACTAAATTAATCTCGAGATTGTTCAGTAATCATTAATATCAGCTCGTTAATGCTTTCTTAAACCAATATGTGACCAATATGAAACTTTTTAATTTGGGTATTTAAAGAACAAGACGCACAGCTCGGGAAAAACAGATGGGGTTGAACATCCTAGAGGATTACATTCCCAGTCAGACAACTTCTTCAACGCTTCTAAGTGGGAGCGTGAACAGACCAACAATCACGTCTGTCTCACCTGTTGTGCCCGGGAGGAGACAAAGTGCTATCGACGCGAAACAAAAAAGAGGTTCCTTGTACCCGAATGAGCCATCCAGACCTGATCGCAGTGCATCAGGAGATGCGCTGAGAAAAGCGGAGGCGCGAGTTGAGAAGAACAAAATCATTACATGGGCAGATGGTGATATTATATGCGACCAAGGTTAGACTATGGTTCCAAGTATCTTTTTAATTCAGGAACAACAATGAAAAGTGAAATAATAAGTTTGTTGCGTTATCGATTTTTGCTACCGGGCTTATGATTACTTAATTTTACATTAGTGATACAGAGAAACTTAAAACGAAGCATTACCTCTTTTACTAACGGCATTAGCTCAAAGAAATACATTTATGAGTTTAGTTCTGTTACGTATTAGATAGACTGGCTGAATTGATTCGCCCTAAAGAGTTGGACTCCGGCGAAGCAGTAGAAAAACCCAAGAAATCGTCTCCTTTCATAAGTGCGCTGGAACATGTAGCATCTGTGCCAAAAAATCCTTTCTTGAGCTTCTCCAAGTTTGCAACGACTGTGAGTTATCGACTTTTTTGCGAAACTTCATAGACAGATCCGCAAAGCAGTGTTTTTTTTTGCGAAATACGAAAGAAAAGTTTAGTTTGATCAAGCTTAATTTACGTATAAAAGTATATTATGTCAATCGGATCAAATAAAAGAGCTGCATTGAATAGCGAAAATTCGATGATACTTTTGGTTTTACATCTTGGATAAGTGATGTCTATTTCAAAAAATTAAACTTTCATTTAAATTTAATTTAAATGGAAAATTATGAGCCCACTCAATTTAAATGAAAAATTTTAATTTAATTTGAACAATTTCAATTGACAAAAAGTTAAATCGATCGAGCGGGATTCGATTTTACGCCCAAATACACGTAAGTCAATTAATTTCAAATATCACAGTGATGCAAAAAAGCAAACTATCTGAGTTTTTACGACAAATTGTTGTGAATGGATATTCCCGAAAAACTTACTTCGACTTTTTTCAAATAAATTTTTCAAGGATTTGGCAATCAATTTGATAAGTACCCAAAATTGGCGAAAAAAACTGCTAAAAAACAGGCTTCAGAAAAATTGATTAAGAAAGTTAGCGGAAAAATTTAAATTGATGCGAACAATTTTTTTATCGAGTCTTCGAGTGTTCTAATCCCCATCTCACTTGGACTTGAGGTAATGCGGTTGTATTGGCAACTTATGGTCTGGGTTTTGAGTCGCGACCGGACCTTGTTGTTTAAATGCCTGATATTGAATTTTTTCCGGGAAGAAAATTGAATTTTCGGATTCTAGTTTGCTGGCTTGTGTTTTATCGGCTTAGATACCACACCACGATCTTCTCGAACTGTAAGCAGTTTTCATTGTAATCTCAAGTGTGGTTGATTAACTCATATAGTGTTTTACCCTTGTGATAAGCATGGGTATTGCAATCGGTCCTAGACTTTTTATCGTAAATATCTTGGTTCTCAGGATGGTCAATTTTGTAGGAAAGCTGAATTACAAGACATGCTCAATTTCTTGAAATTTAAAAAAAAATTCTTTATTTAGATAAAAAATAGGTGTGGACTGTTTCCGGGGATAATTTGTTTTCAAATAATTTTCTCAAAAAATATTAATTTTTTTTTTCGAGTTCGGAGTTTTCGGCCTTGTTCCCACGGTTCAATTTCCTTTTTTTTCAAATATAGTGTATACCATCTGGTACTTTGTTATCGGCCTAATTTGTAAAGCTTAGATTATATATTGGTAGTAGAATTTTTAACTAAAATTGAAAATTTTGTAATTTGTCTGTTTTCCAAGTCTGATTTATAATATTTTTATTTCGAGAATTTTTTTTTCCAATTAAGCGGTTTTTACCTCAAGATCAGTTTCTATTGTATAGTTTCGAGGGCAAAAAAATCTTCTTCCCTTAAATCAGGTATTCTGCAACCGTATTTTTTAATTATGTTTTTTAGATGCTTTGGTAAATTTTTTTGTTTTTCACTGAAGTTTTAGTTTTTCTCGACAACTTCTTCTCTGATTTTCAATGTATTGGCACCAATGAAATCCTGCTATTTTTTATTTCTGTATATTTTCATAGTCTCTTTCAAGCTTACTCTACCTTTTAACGCCTTCGAAAATTTTAGCATGTGAAATGTTTGACTCATTTTCTTGGATTTTTTTCCTCAAAGAATACCGCGCCATATCTGAGATTAAAACTTCAAGGGCAAGAACAGGTAGTCGGGATCTCTTCTACACAAGCCGTTACCTCCTAAGTTTTATTGAAAAAAGTTGTGACCTCAAAAAAATCACTTTTGACAGTTTGGTTATGGTTTTGAAGTGCTTCTCCAAAACTACCGTCTCGTATCTTGAATTAAGGATTCAGTCTAAAAGGATTCAGACTTTTTATCGTAAATATCTTGGTTCTCAGGATGGTCAATTTTGTAGGAAAGCTGAATTACAAGACATGCTCAATTTCTTGAAAATTCAAAAAAAAAATTTATTCAGATAAAAAATAGGTGTGGCCTGTTTCCGGGGATAATTTGTTTTCAAATACTTTTCTCAAGTTTTTTTTTCGGGTTCGGAGTTTTCGGCCTTGTTCCAACGGTTCAATTTCCTTTTTTTTCAAATAAAGTAATAAAGTGTATGTCATCTGGTACTTTGTTATCGGCCTATTTTGTAAAGCTTAGATCGTATTTTGGTAGTAGAAATTTTTTTACTAAAATTGAAAGTTTTGTAATTTGTCTGTTTTCCAAGTCTGATTTATAATATTCTTATTTCGAGAATTTTTTTTCAATTAAGCGGTTTTTACCTCAAGCAAGATCAGTTTCTATTGCATAGTTCCGAGGAAAAAAAATCTTCCCTAAATCAGGTTTTCTGAAACCGTATTTTTTAATTATGTTTTTGAGACGCTTTGGTAAATTTTTTCGTTTTTCACTGAAGTTTTAGTTTTTCTCGACAACTTCTTCACTGATTTTCAATGTATTGGCACCATTGAAATCCTGTTATTTTTGATTTCTGTATACTTTCATAGTCTCTTTCAAGCTTACTCTACCTTCTAAGGCCTTCGAAAATTTTAGCATGTGAAATGTTTGACTCATTTTCTTCGATTTTTTTCCTCAAAGAATACCGCGCCATATCTGAGATTAAAACTTCAAGGGCAAGAACAGGTAGTTTGGTTTTTTGAAAAAAGTTGTGGCCTAAAAAATCACTTTTGATAGTTTGGTCATGGTTTTGAAGTGTTTCTCCAAAACTACCGTCTCGTATCTTGAATTAAGGATTCGGTCTAAAAGCAGCTTGTAGGAATCCTACGAGCATAATCCTCCCAGATTGTGGGAATCCAAAAATTGAATTATCGGACAACAGTTTGCCGGCTTTTGTTCTGTCGGCTAAGTGGCCACGCGACGATGTTTTTGCGCTGTAAGCCTTTTTCATTGTTGTCTCAAGTTTCGTTGATTACTTCTCATAGTTTCTCACTCTTGCGATAATCAAGGGTATTGCAATCGGTACTAGAATGTTTCCCCGTTAACAGAAATTCCCCGGTCAGTTTTTAGGAACGGTAAGTTTCAAGAAACGCTCAATTTCTTGAAAATTTAATTTAAAACAACTTTATTTAGGTAGTAAATAGTCGTAGTCCGTTTCCGGGGTTAATTTGTGTTTCAAACAATTTTCTCGAAAAGAAAAGTTAAATTTGTTTTTTTTTCGGGTTCTGTGATTTTCGGTCTAGTTTCCGTCGGTTCACTTTCGTTTTTGTTTTCATATTGAGTTTATATCATCTGGAACTGTTTGTAATCGGCTTATTTTATAATGCGTCGATTTTATTTCGTTTTAGAGTTTTTTTAGTAAAGTTAAAAGTTCTGTAAATTGTCAGTTGTCCAAGTCTGATTTTAATTAATATTTTTTTTCAATCAAACAGTTTAGCTTTTTGTTTTATTGCTTAGTCATTTTCTATCGCGTAGTTTCGAAGGCAAAAAATTCCTGTTCGTTAAATTCGAATTTTATGAAATCATTTTTTTCATTGTTTTGAGACGCGTTGGCAAGTTTTTTCATTGTTCGCCGAATATTTAATTTTTCTCGACAACTGCTTCACTTGAAAATAGCACAAAAGAAATACGGTTATTTTATTTTATGTCTGCGTACCTCCATCTACCTTCAAATACCTTCAAAAGTTTAAACGTGGGGATGTTTGACTCAATAGCTTGGATTTTTTCCTTGTAGGCTACCGTGCCAAAATTGAGATTAAAACTTCAATAGCAAGATCAGGTAGTGGGGATATCTTCTACAGAAGCCGATACGTCTTAAATCTGATACAAAAAAAAAGCTGTGGACTCAAAGGGCCCCTTTTTTGAGAGTTTGGTCATGTTTTGACATTTTTCTTAAAACTACCCTGTCATATCTTCATTCGAAGGGTTCATTCGAAGAAGCAGGTTTTGGGATTCCTATCGGCGTAAATTGCTACACTCCAGTCTTTTTAGAATTTTAATTTACTTCTGGAAAAAGTCAAATTTATTCGAGTATTTAAGGGTTTTTGGAAACTTTGTTACTTCTATTGAAAACTACTTTGCCAAATAGGATATCAAAAGTTTAATCGAAATGACGAGTTTTGACTTTCGTCCCTGACTATCGGCCCTAATTTTTTGCAATACTAAGCGCCTAGGGAAAAGTCTAAGTTTTGAAGCTTTGACCGTTTTTTCGGAAGTTTTTAACTGTTCTCTAAAAATTACCTTTCCAATTTTAATATTAATGGTTCAATTGGAATAACAGATTTCGGATTTCTATGCTGGATAAGCTGGTATGCCCTTATTTTTGTAGATAAAAGGTATAGCTTTCGGAAAAGTCAAATTTGTTTATTTTTGGGACCGTTTATTTTTTTGACTTTTCTCAAAAAGTACCGTGTCAAAATTTTTTTTTGGTATAGTTAACTTTTTTTGTATCTGCTTTAAATTAAAAAAATTGTTTTTTTTGTTTGTTAAAATTAGGTCGGTCGGTAGTATAAAAGAAAAAATTTCAATTTTTTAATCGCTCAAAAAAGACAACAATTTACTCGCATTTTTTTTCGGATCACTTGGCTCAGTTAACGCTGGGAAAATTATTTAAACTTGTATAATATTGGTAGTGTGTTTTTGTCTGTTTTTCTGAAATGTAGTTTTTCATACTTCCAAAAAAAAAATTGTTCATTTTGTCAATAATTTCCTTTGTCTTTTTTGGACTCGTGTCAATTGATTTCTAACTTTGTGTTGTTGCCTTAGTGAATGCTCGCAAAATACTTTGTGTTGTTGCCTTATTGAATGCTCGGTGAATGCTGAAAGCTTGTTTAATGCTAGTTAATGTATTTCACGTCCGTTTTTCAAAAATGAATTTATCTTATTTTCAATTTTTTAGTTAGAATTTTTACTGAATCCATTTTATTTTTTATCCGACTTAGTAATTTCCATCGCTTCATCTATTTGTTAGCTGGCAATGCTACGCTTTCGTTGTATCGTAAGTGATGCGAAGCTCCTCTGCGCCTCTGTTTTGGGAATTGGCTGTTCATAGAAAAGTTTGACCGTATCTGTATCAAAAAGCAAATAATGTACTAAATTTTTAGATAGGATCACTGGTTAGTATCAAAATTGGATTAAGCGAAAGTCTCTACAGCTTAAGTTAAGAACCAATAATCTGAATTTTTTCGAAATGCTCGGTTGTTTGGAGGACATACTTGAATGGTAGAGACGATGACTACCCTGTATGATTGCATTTATAAGCTTTTTGCAGGTCCCCGTTGTAAATGGTCGTGACATCCGCAATGAGTTCAACATCTGTGTCTCCTGTGACGAAGCTGCGAGGAAAGCTAAGGCTTCAGAAATTATGAGGGTTCGGTTCGTCAAGACGTGTAAAGTGTATGATGTCATGGGTTTGGCTCTGTTCAAGTACCAGACTGCCCTGGACTCTGGTAATGGGCTTGACAAACCTCAGCTGTAAGTTAACTGCTTGTCAATTTTTTGCTTGTACTTTTACCCGCTTAGCGTAGAGGTTACTCTTATGCTTGGTACGATAAAGATCTGGAATTTGAATCCGGTCAGGAGAACAGCCTTTAGAATCCATGTTCAACTTTAAACTCGGGACTCTTAAGTTGAAGCGATAGTCTACTTTTTAGTTGGACTCTTTTAAATATAATTACGGGTTAGCAAAGCGCTATGAAATGGAAATAAATACTTTTTTTCGGGTTAAGAATTAGTTTAACAAAATCAGTTGAAGCACTTATGATGTTGCTATTCTGCTGACATGCTCAATTTCATGCAAGTTTGAACTTAATTATTGGGTACTAGTTTCTACTGGTGCATGCTTTATCTAGAACTCAAACTATTGTATGTATAATTATGGAGTCTCGACATGAATTTTCTGCTGATGGTTTTTCGGCTTGATGATTTTCGACTTGCTCTGTCGTTTAGCTTCAAAATTCTGTAGTCCACTTTCATACGCTGTTGATATGCATTTTTTTTCAATATAGTTTTTTGAGTTTCAGCTTGATGGGCTGTCGGCTTCAATTCTGTCAGCTTGTTTACCGATTTTTTTCCTAAGAATGTCCAGCTGTACTTTTGAGATCGATAAGTCTCTGGCACCAATATTTGGATGCCGAAAATCAACCTCACAATGATCTCTTTGAGAAACTAATAGATTTAAAGAAGAAAAAATTATATTTTTCCGTGTGTCATAAAGTTTTTTCAGTTTCTCCAATTGTAACATCGTTCAATTTTCTGATTGCTAATTTTTGAGCGTCTTGCTGCTTTCATCCTATAACTTTTGTTTTTATCGCAAGTGGTGCGAAGCTCAGCTTCGCCTCTGTGTTGAAAGTCATTTTGAAAGCAGGTTATTGAGTTATAGCAGTTTTAGCCTATCTTTTTTAAACAACTTTTTTTGAATATTGAGAGTCGATAAACATAGTTCCGACTTGTATATAAATCATGATGATTTTTTTGATTTTTTTAAAATTCAAACTTACTTTTTCGCGGTTTGACTTTTGATTAAGTTCAGTTCATTTGCTTTGTTAAAAGGAAGGCAAACTCCACTATCGAACTGCAAAAGTATAAAGGTAAAAAAACGTGATCGACTTCTGGTTTCGAAAGTGGAATTTTATTTTCAGATTTTCCAGCGAAATAAAAACTTGCGTTTTGATTTTCATTAGAATTTCCTTAGCATCTGTCGTCGGCTAGTGTTTGCAGATAGTTAAGCGTCCGTGGCTGAGAGGTTAGGGCGTGAGATTCTTTATCTATAGGTCGCATCCGTCTCGTGGCAGAAATATTTTTTAACTTCAGGCTTAATTCGATTTTGTATTTTCATTCTTATTGCACTGCCATTCTTTTTTCACTTACATTCTTATTCCACTTTTATATTTCCATTTTTATTTAATTAATGAAGCAGCTTTTTTGTCGTTTTCTTGATTGTGTTTGCGATTGTGCTCTTGATTGAATTTGAGATACAGCTTCGCTTCTGTGTCTCAAATTGGGTTCAGTTTATCACAGTGGTGCCAATCGTAACTCTAACGGCATCTATTTTTTCTTTGAAGTTCGAAAGTTGAGTTTTTTTTTCAAAAAAAGGTCAGTTTTTCTTTACTGTTTTTCGTACGTTCATTGACTCTTCCAACTGTCAGATGGCTATTTTTCCTCTATGCTAGACCAAGTGTCTTGTAATTGGTTACAAGACTTTTTCGTGCAATCAACTTTACCTCCAAATGTGTAAGAAATTGTGAAGTTGCTGTATTAGAGAACCTAAGCAACTTCGAGACTATTTCCCACTTTGCCTGGAGGTAACCGGTTGCCTTTGTAGCCGAAGGTTTGGGGTTCGATTCGTGGCAGTACCTTGTGTTTTTTTCACTTTGTATGAATTTTTTGCATATAATTTTTTTCCATGTAAAATTGAATTGGGTTTTAGTTTGTCTTCTTACATTTTGTGGGCTTAGTTGCCGTATTACGGATTTTTCTTCTGCTGTAAACAATTTTTTTTTATTTTAGTTGCAAGTGTTTTTCATTGCAGATCTAGGGCGAGTATCAGTTTTGTGTTTTGAGGAGGAAGGGGACCTATTAATTTTTTATTCCTAAATTTTTTAAAGGTTTTTTTTCAACTTTTTTTAATTTTCCTTTTCTGGGCTTAATAGGTTTCGGCCTATTTAGTATCGGCTGAGTGATCTGTGTTGTTTCTTTGACGAACAATTAAGTTTTGTGTGTGTTGAGGGTGAGGGGGACTTGTTAATTTTTTGAGGGTGAGGAGGACATGTTAACTTTTTGAGGTTGAGGGGAGCTGCTAAAGTTTTTTGGGCTTTGTTACCGCTTGGTAACTTTTCTTCCGGCAGACGTGAATTTCACTTCTATTGTCTTGGCTTTTTTTCAAAACTAGCCTGATTCATTTTTGATGGATCTAGTATTATCGATATTTTTGATTTTTTCTGACTAAGCGGTTTTCTGGTTTTGTATCGCAAGTGATGCGAAGCGCAGCTTCGCCTCTGTGTTGATTTATCAATTGAACAGAAAAAAGGCGTTTGCATCATATAACGTTTTAATAACTACACTTGCGAAAGCAAGTGTATTGCAACCGGTTAAAAGACTTTTCGCGTGTAAAAAATTTGTGCTCACAGGACTCACTGGAATAGATTCCCGGAAGCCTCTGCTAGCAACAAGTCAACTGCGTCAGAAAAAGTCCTTAAATTTTTTCAGGCTTATTTTTTTTTCGCGCTTTGACATTTGATTTCTTTTGAAGTTGAATTCATCTCCATTGTTAAAAGGAAGACAAACTCATTATCGAACAGCAAAAGTGTAACAGTAAGGGAAAATGTGATCGACTTTAAGTTTCGAAAGTGGGGTTTAATTTTAAGATTTTCCATCGGAATAGAAATTTTACCTTTTAGTGCATTAGTGCAGTTTTCTCAATAGGATTTAATTATATAGAAAAGCCAATCATAAAATTTTCTTGAAGCTCAAAGATTTTTTTTGTCCTTTGAATTATAAAAGTTAAGGTTTTTCAAAAAATAATAATAAATCAGTATTTTTTCTACTTACTTGCGTTCATTGACTCCTTTTCAACTGTCTGTAGGCTATTTTTTTTTAGTTTAGTGGCCTCATATTGCTTCGTTTGACAATTGAAAAAGTTTAGCGTGCTTATTTGTTTTGAGGTTGAAAAGGACTTCTGTTTTTTTTTCGGCTTGAGGGTTTCTGCTACGGTTGTTTCGGCTTTTTTACCGCTTGTTTTCCGATGTTAATTTCACATTGTTTCCTTTTTTGCTTCGTTTGTGACATTTTCGAGTTCCTTTTTTCAATTTTTAAGTAGCGGCTCTCTTGTGCTGGGGTGCAAAAATCCGCTTCGCCTTTGTTTAACAATTCCATAATAAGCCTTGCGATAAGCAATGGTATTACAATCGGATACTAGACTTTTTCCTCCGTAAACTTCTCCAATTGTGTTTCTAATCTCTGTTTCTATTCGAGATGCACGTCTAACAACTTTATTCAAAACCTGGCTTCAATGACTAAAGTGATTATTGTTTAACAGTTGAAAAGGGTTTTTAGATGTAAGTTGATTTTTTTATCGGTTTTATTGAATTCGAACCAATTTTTGTCGGCTTACTTGCCGGGTAATCAATTCTGTAATTTTTGTGGTGGATTTTTTAATACTTTTTCTTCATTTTCATGAGGATAAATATAGTTCATGGTTTTCTGGTTTATCGTCCTTTTTTTGTGAATTTTTCAGCTAGAATTTTTTTTGCAAAAAAAAATCAGTTTTTTTTAGGATATATGGTTTTTGATTTTTTTGTTCTAAAAAGACTGAAACTAGTTTTACTTTTAATTAGTTAGATGTGTTGTAGGTTTAAGCAACTTGTTTTTTGAAATCCATTCAAGTTGATGGTTTAGCGTATTGTTTCAATTTGTGAAAAAAAATTGTCATGTTTTTTTATTTCCGTTTTTGGCGGTTTTTTTTGTTTTGTGATCTAGCTCTTCTACCGTTGCGTCTAAATGTCATTACTGATAATTCTTGATGTATTTGCATTAAAAAAAAATTTACCAATTAACATGCCTCAATTTATAGAGCCGATGCATTTTAACTAGTTCATAAGATAGTTCATACTATAACACAAATTTGTTTCTAACACATGAATGCAAAAATTACAAACAATTGCCACAAAAAAGAACTTGCAAAAAATCTGGAAAAACTAGACTTTCAGAGTTTTTCCAGATTTTTTGCAAGTTCTTTTTTGTGGCAATTGTTTGTAATTTTTGCATTCATGTGTTAGAAACAAACTTGTGTTATAGTATGAACTATCTTATGAACTAGTTAAAATGCGTCGGCTCTATAAATTGAGGCCTGTTAGTTGGTAAATTTTTTTTTAATTGGCTGGTGCTGCTAATGCGTCATAATTGGCTTGCGTCACTTGGAAATTATGTAGACTCATAATTGGCGTGCGTCACTTAAGAAATTTTGTAGTTTCAATGTTTTTTCATTCAGTTTTTCCCAGTAGCGTTATTGGTGCAACTTCGCCTGTGTTGAGTTTTCTTTTTAATTTTGATCCTATGCCATAGTGGATAGGGCCTTTATCCCCGGTTGCTCTAACTGGATCTGCAGATTGTTTGGTTGAAAGATTTAGTTTTTTGTACATTTAGGAATTAGCGTATCTCAATTTTTTGACCGAAGTGTTTTGTTGTCGTTTTCATCTATTGGTTAAATGGATGGAGTTAAGCTCAAATCTTCTTTTGAAGGTAATTGACTTCTATAATAATTGAAATATTTTTTTTCCTGATTTTTGAGCCTACTATTTCAACAAAATTCATGTTTTTCAATTTTATTAAAGACTCATTATCTTTTGATTTTTGGAGCTTTTCTGTGTATAGCAAGTGGTGCGAAGTTCAGCTTCGCCTCTGTGTAGAAACTTTCTAAATTAATGTATTTCACGAAATTTATAAAATAGTATAGTTTTTACACCATTTTAATGCATTCGAGTTTATTACATGCAAAGTTAGTTTGGTTGCCTTTAGATTATAACCTTCCACATCATTACAGAGTTTGTTTTTGTGCGTTTTTAAGCTCAATTATGCAGCTTTTTTTGCTTGTTTACAAAGTTGTAGCTTGTATGTAGTTTAGTTATGTTTTTCCGCTGTGAAGGATTTTTCGGCTGACGGTTGTGGTCAATATTATATCGGCTTAGATGCCTACTTTTGCGTTGTTTGAGAACAAAGTTAGATTTTTTTCTTTTAAGGTTAGAGGGGGGACGTTTCAAAACAAACTTCATAGCTCAATTTTTCATGACAATTATTTTGTTTTTGATTCGACTAGCGTTTCCCAAGTATTGTCGGCTGAGTTTAGTAGAAAGTCTGCAGAGAAAATTCATAGCGAGCAGTCGGTTGATCCAAAAAAACTAACAATAAAAATGAAATTGAGCGAATTTTTTTTCCAGCCAAAAAAATGTTTAAACGGAAAGTATTCAAAAGTTTGAATTTCTCATCTACCTGTTTTAGGGAATTTTTTTGAGCGGGTCATTTATAATTAAAAAAGTATCTCACAAAGCATCAATTTAACTAACTTTTCCAGCTTTGATTCAGATTGGCATGAAGTACAGTTAATGCTGTAACAACCATAGTGAATATCTTCACAATTTCTGAAAGTATCCCAAAAGAAATTGTTGTTGACGGACTCTTTTTTAAAAATAAATTTCTTTGAGGTGTAATCGATAGAAACAATTGAGTTTTGAAAAATTTCCTAGCCGAATCCCAATATTCCCAAGAGTATCAAATCCATCTAATTTTTGTCCTCAAATTATTTTTATAATTTGCTCAATTGACGGTTTCCTGCTCATAGCTGAGAAGAAACAAGATGTTTTGGTGGCACCAATCATCTTCACTTACGCCCAATGTCGTAAGATGATAACGGGGGTCAAAAGTTAGGTAATCAAGAAATTTAAAAAAATCAACGCGACAAAGGTATTCAGGAGAAGATAGTGTTAACATACTGAAGCCTCCCTAAGACGAACTTACTGTGAAACGCGTAACTCTGGACACTAGAGTTTTCAAAAGCACACAAGTTCGAATTTCAAATCAATGTGGTTCATAAACTGCTGATTCAGAAAAAAAAAGATTTTTATCGATATAAAATAAAGTGGAATAAAAAAACTCAACAGAGAGTTTTTGGGACTGTACAATGATTTATGAGGTCATAGCATCAAAACGACCTGGGAAAAAACGTGGGTCCTTGAATATTTTGGCCAGAGAATTCAATGCGTCAAAACTTTAATGTACGAAAGCAAAGTATTCTTAGTCATAATGAAGTATCAATTTTCGGAAATGATTGATTCAATAAAAACCAATTAATTTTATATACTAATGCACAAAAGTTGAGTCTTAAAGCTGTTAAGACACAAAAGATATGGTATTTGAAACACTATATTGTTGCCTCTGTGTTTTAAATACCATATATTTTGTGTCTGAAATAGTATTACATTCAAAACGCGACCAAGTGCAAATTTATTTTAGGCCATCAGTATCGGTGGATGATTACGAGTTGAAAGCCTTGATCGATGAAGATGACGACGACGACATTGAGCCAATGGACGTTGATCCGAATACTCTTGCGTTGAACTACGCTATGGATCTTTACATGCTCAGGCCTCGCGGTGAGAACCACTTGTGACCAGGAAAAATTTTTGATCGAATACCGATAAGCATTATCCGCCCATAAAAAGTTGAAAATTAAGACTAATTTTTTTTTGAAAAGTTAGGCTATTTAAAAGTTAGCTGCCGTTTGACAACTAAGTTTGCGAATAAAAAGTTTCACTTCGGTAATCAAAAGTGAATGCTCTGCATTTCTCCAAGTCACAATTTACTGTAAAGATAGATTTGGCTAATAATAGTTATTTGCTTTCAATTACCGCAAATGGAAGACATTTTAAGCTCTCCTATAACTAAAATGCAAATTGGCGCGGAAAATGTACTTGATTTTCAGGTTCACAATTCACATTGACAGCGGGATTTAAAAGGACCTTCATTGATCCGTTTTTAAACAAGGGTGCTTGCGAGCATTGTAATATAATTTAAGTCCACTTTTTTCCAATTCAACTAAGTTTCTAACTTTCAGAACCATGAACCTGGTTTACTATGGGGGCTTTGCGTTTCGCTGTTTCAGAGATACTTGAAAGCCAGGCATCTTCAGAAAAATCTCCCTTCATCGCAGTGAACATGTAAGTTCTATTGATTTCAATTAAGATAACTATGTAACTGCAATTACTAGGTAGATGTTTTTTGGAATTTTTTCATGATAGTATTTGCGTTATGAGTTCTAAATATCGCAACAATAGTCTGATAATAATGGCGATGATAAACAAAATTCCATCAATTGGAACAATGTCAGCATAAGTAGGATCCTCATTGGTCACATCTTTTCTTCTGTTCTGAGTTTCGTCTAAAGCTCCGCGCTGTGATCCACTGAGTGTTTGTGACGGTTCTGAGTCTGAGCGCCCTGTTTCTGACGAGAATCCCAATTCTCGTTCAGATTGGAAGCCGAGTTCTCTTCCTCTACGATGTTGTCTCCGACTTTCTTCAATCCATTGTACAAATACTTGAACCAAGTCTTCATCGTTTCTGCGTTCGGGGGTTTCATGTTTAAGTCTTTTGAAAATTGGTTCATTTCGTTCGTGTTTTTCAACTTCGACTGTGTATTCATTCGTTCCGATGCTTCCATGTTTGGTTTTGACGGAGCTGAAGTGAACCGATTTTGACCTTGATGATCCAAGATTGATTCTTTCTGGGTTGCGTTCGAAACGAAAATGTTCGATCCGCTCAATGGGTTGTTGGGTTTCGTCATCGTTTGCGGATTTGAATCGGGGTATACTAAAAAACCGGCATATGAAGTTTGCTTCTCCCAGTCACTGTATAAACCGTTAACAATACCAGCTGCTTGTCGAATATACAGCTGGTCACCTATGACGAGATGTACTAGAATGGTTCTCGAATAGACCTCGATATGCTTTGAGGAAGATTTGGTTTTGAGAAGACCACCCAATACTGTTTCGGCTCCTGTTGCGCTCAGTTTGATTAGGTCAATGTTGAGCTTTCGACCGATGTTTGCAGCAGCAGTGAAGGTGATCATGTATAACCCGGGAATACGACAAATGAAGATTCCTAAAATGGACGATTTTAGCGAATATATGATCCAATCAAGCACCCATTCCACAGGAAGTTGAGAGTTGGCCATTAATGCACGCCGGGAAAACGTTTTTTGTTTACCAAGGCCTTCCAAGAAGTTCTCAAAAATGGCTTCTTTGGTACTCTTTCTGACTGGGGTCTTATTGGTGCTTTAAAGGAGATCAGAAAGTCAAATTGATCTACCTTAAATTGGTCATGGAAGTGTTTGATGGGATGGGAGTTTGTGGAATGATAGTTTCCGTATATACTTCTGGAACTTCATGCGAGAAAAAGTTCTAGACATTAACAAAAAAACTAGCCTGTTTGGGGCTCGAAGGAGTTCCCGACATTAATTGTCATCTGTTCGAAAACAACCACTGATGCCTGTCGAATGGTACCATCCTGATTCCGAGTCTTGTAGGCTGAGAATGCTACTTGGTTTCCACTTTCAGTTGTCCCTCGGTGGACATTTTCGTCCTCGCTTTTCAAACTGTTTGCAGGGGAAGTTGGGGTGTTTTGATGGTTGTAATTTGGGAATCGCTGATTGGCCTTGAAATTGGGGTACTGATCGTGAGGCTGGCAATAGCACCAATGACCTAAGAATGAAAACAATCTTTTTTTTTTCAAAGCTAGAATTTACTAACGATTAGTGACCGTTGAGAAGCTGAAGAAACAAAGAGGGTTTTTGACCTAAAATGAGGAGGAGAAGAGAGAATCTGGCCGCCCATGTCGAGCCTATCTGAAACAGTTTCGGGCTTTTTTTTTTCAAAATAGTTAGAGATATCGCTTTGAATTCGTATGAAACAATGTACCAACCTGCATTTTTCTTAATAGCAAATTATCCGATTTAAATTAGAAAAATTAGGTTTGAAATTGACTAGTCTTTAGTTTCGATGAACTCGAAGCAGTTTGTCTTTTGTGTGGTTTGTGACATCTAACCGAAAAGAGGCGACCGCAGTTTGTATAAACAATTTAAGCATACCAAGAACCGAGTTCTTTTTACTACGTGTCGTGTGTCGATGTCAAGTTTTTCGAGATGATAAAATGATGCTGCATTTCTTTAGACACATGTTGGGAAAGGCAGTTACAAAAACGATGCAGTTGACCGACAGAAACACTCCTCTTCAGTATATTTACGACGAAGGCATGAGGTTCTTTTTTGGAGGAAAACCTAACTATGGTCGGTTTGTTAGCCATTCACGTTTTTATATATTTAAAAGTTTGAGTTCATGAATTCTTTTCCTTTGTTTTTCAATGAATAGTCTAAAAATTTGCACGCTAAATTTTGATTTTTCGCGGTTTGATTTCTTTGTAAATTCTGTTCCTTTAATTTAGTTATAAGGAAGGTGAAATCCACTATTGAACAGCAAAAGTATAAAGGTCAGGAAAAGCGTGATCGAGTTCTAGTTTCTAGATTTTAGTTTTCAGATTTCACAGCAGAATAAATTTTCAAGTTGAGTTCAATTCCTTATTGAAGAGGAAGGCAAACACCAGTATTAAACAGAATTTATGAAGTTTTTTTCCAGGTCCTCCCTACGCATTGGTACCTTACAATGAGCAGGAGAGAGTTGAGTTAGATTTGGAGAAGACTCTAGCTGACTTCCAATATCGGTCCTTTCTCCTCAGGCGCACTAAATGTGAGACCTCAAATTATATTGTTTTCATCATTTTTACCATTGCGACGATAAGCAAGGGTGTTGCAATCGGGTACTAGGCTTTTTCCACTGTAAACAATTCATGCACAGCATGACTACAATTTGATCATCTCCATTTGTTGCTTCGTCAACAAACAGATAATTTTTGAGCTTGTCTGCAAATTAAATGCTGGTTCTATTCGAAATTTATTTTGTTGGTTATAAATTTACCAACTCCGATTTCAAGATGTATATTTTTTATTCTGTCTGTTTTTTGTTTATTCGGCTTGAAAGGTTTGCCGTAAAAAATTACTGAGAGGCCTCTTTTTCAGCCATTTGAGGAGCTAAAAGGTTTTATCTAATTATTCGAGGGGAGCTAAAAACCTTTTTTTGGAGTTTTTTTAAACTAAAATCACTTTTTTTTTCGCCGCAACGTGTCTGCTCAAGAACTGTCTGCTTTGTTAGTTATTTTTCGATGCTGATTTGAAATTCAGTTTTGCCACCTCTTGGCATATTTTGTTGAAAAAAATTTTCATTCAAGGCATGTCGGAAAATTTTACGAAAACCATTTTTTTAAGACTTTCATCTCTTTTTCTGTCTGTTAGTTTGTCATGCTATGTATGTGTTTTATCGCAAGCATTGCGAAGTTTTGCTTCTCCTTGGTTTCTAAAATTTTTAAAGGTCCAGGTAATTCAGTTCTGAGATTTCGGATTTTTTAACGCTTGTGGGAACTAGAAACTTCTTAAAGTTTTTTACAGAATCAGTTTTTTTTTCGGCTCAACTGGTTTTTGCTCCAAGCTTGTCGGCCTTGTTTCCGCTTCCTAAGTTTTTTTCAATTGCTATATATGATTTGAAATATCTTGCTTAGCATGTGTGCCTTGAATTACTTTTGATAAAATTAGGTTTTATGAAACTGTATGGGATCGGGCTTTTTATTTGACTTTTTTTGAAACGTTTTCACCGAAGAAATTTCGTCGCTATTCTGGAAAACTACTAGCTAAATTTGATATCACAAGGGTTTAATCTAAAAATCATGGTGTGGAAGTCTTCTCTGCATAAGAGGTCATTCTCATGCTTTAGTAGAGAAAAGTTTATGGATTTAGGAAAAGTCTAATTTTTGAATTTTTGTCGTTTGAATTGTTTTTGGAAAACTATACAGCCAACTGAGAGATAAAGCCTTCAAATGAAAGAGTGAGTAGTATTTTTTCCTTTAATTAAGCAGCTAATCGCTTACTTTTGCGGAGAAATGGGTCTTGCATAACGTCCTTTTTTTTTGAAAAATACGCATTTTCTTATCAGTACAATACATGATTAAAACTAGTTTAGTTCTAAGCGACCGTGGCGCAGATGCGAGAGGATGACACTCCTAGCCAACAGGTCGGAGATTCGAATCCGGAACATTGAAATAGGTTTTTTTGTCGAGTTTTGCTGCGTAGCGTTGGCAATTTGATAGAAACTGCAGCTGCTTGATTGATGGCTAAAATGGACGATTGTAAAATTACAAGCGGTTGCGGAGATGTGAAAGCGTGATAATCCTAATCTCACTTCGCCTCTGTATGAAAGTTTACCTCAATAATTTGCGACGCCCATTTAAAAAAAATATAAATATGGCCTTTAAACAAATGAAAGTTTTGAAACTTTTATCGTTTTTGGAAATTTTAAGATTTTTTTTAAAATTACCCCATCAAATCTGAGATGCAAAGTTCAACCGAAAAAAGTGTTTGCACAAGTTTTTCCTACAAAAACGACGACTTCCGCTTAGTTTTTTCATACAGAATTAACTAAGGTTTTGGACAAGGCCCAATTTTGGAAATTACCCATTTCATCCCGTGTGAGTATAACAAATTCAACAATATCAAAATGCAAACCACAAGCTTTAGCTGGGATCTTAGTTATCGTCTATCAAGATAAGCAAAATTTTTTGGTTCAACAAGTTTTTTCACCATATATCGTTTTTTTACGATTATTGTTTTTTGTGTTGTATCGCAATTGTTACAAAATCTCCACAGTTTTCACTCTTATTTATTTAAGCAGACAAACAACTAGTATAATAAAATCAAGAATATGCAGCAGTATAATAAAATCAAGAATATCAAATATGTTCATCCAGCTTTTGTTTTATATGTCCTTCATGTCCTTCATCGATAAATACGAAAGTTTTGGTTCACCTAGTTAAGAGTAATAAACGTAGTGAAGACTCTCATCTAGATCTTGCCGATTTTTTGTTCAGGAAAAAGTCTTAAAATATTGATGCACTTAAGTATAATGCACTTTTTGAGTTCAATTGAAATTCATCTGCTGAAAGAGACGTAAAAAGCACTCTCCAAATGCAAACGTGGAAATTGCGCGAAAAAACGTTACCGATTTCTAGTTTCGAAAGTTGAATTTAATTTTTAGATTTCCAGCGGAATAAAAACTTTGCCTTTTGATCCAGTTTTCTCAAGTTGGGTTCATGTTATCAAAAAAGCGCCAATCATAAATTGTTCTAGAAATTCAAAGAGCTTAAGGGCATCTATTTTTTCTTTGAAATTCGAAAGTTGAGATTTTTTCCAAGAAAGTGTTTTTTTTTTCAATGTTTACTTGCGTTCATTGCTCTATTCCAACCTTTGATTGGATATGTTTTCTTTAACATTTTTCATTTTTTTGAATTTTTTTAAGTGATTTTGTTCTATCGCAAGTGTGCAAAGCTCCGCTTCCACGTCTATATAATTTTTTTGGGAATTTTTTTTGAAGTTTTGTTTATTTTTCGATTTTTCTGTTAATCTGCAGTAGTGATAGTCATTCATTTTTTTTGTATCGCAAGTGGTGCAAAGCTCTGCTTCGCCTCTATGTTTTAACTTTATACCTCACCTGATTCGGAATTTGTAGAAAATCCAGTTAAGATGCTGATGTTGTTTTATAGGCAGCACATCAACTCTGAAAGATTCGTCCGCTTTCGGAATTCCGGACGACACTCTTCTGAAAGTCAGTTGCTCACTTGTCAACGCCAGCAACGCCCTTCGAAAGAAAGGCTCCAAATACTCTCTATGTATGTTCAATTAAGATCATTTGTCAGCAAGACAGCACAAACATAATAGCTTTTTAGCCTCGTACAGAAAATTTACAGGCACACATGAAACATGAAGTACTGACATACATGAAACGCTTTTTTCTGGGTTAAAAATTTGAAAATGGACAATAGTGAGCTTCATAGTACCGACCTCTTGACTGTGACGTAATTTTAACTGCACAAAACTGCCTGTCGGTTTTTCTATGACTGTAATGTCTCGATTGCAATGTACATGTTTATGGATCAATTTGTTTTAGCTTGCTCAAAGGAATTGATAGCGCTAGATCAAATTTTGTCAGCTCCCTCCC
This sequence comes from Symsagittifera roscoffensis, assembly GCF_963678635.1. NCBI lineage: Eukaryota > Metazoa > Xenacoelomorpha > Acoela > Convolutidae > Symsagittifera > Symsagittifera roscoffensis. The sequence continues at coordinate 18,337,832 of NC_087062.1, read as the reverse complement.
AACCTGTAAACCGCCTAGCGAGTTGGGATCCTGATCAAATCATCGACTATGAACTTAACCCACCCGAAGGTAATGTCTTCAATTTCAGTCATCTTTTCTGAGTCTTATGAGCGTTTAAAAAGTATCACCTGTAACTGCATTTGCATATCGATGTGTAGGAACAGTTAAACTGTTGGTGTATCTAAAGCCAGTTAATATCCACACCCGGATGACGCCCAATGCGTTGCAAGATTCAACTCTGATCCACACGAACATTCGTTGGATCATTTTGAAGTTGAGCGATGATTCGAACCGGACTTCAATGGAGCAATTTGCTGCTTTTCTAGCCAAGGATAAGTTCGTTGAGATATCGCCGTATCAAAAACTGTGGGATTTTCAGTCGGATCAGAACAAATTGAAAATAGTAGGCAGATCCCTGCCGTTTTGAGTCAACAAGTACTACATCAACGTATGGTGTTGCTGGCGAATTTCATCTTGTTTCTGTAACTGAAAGGAATAAAACGTATCGTGAAAGCAAAAACTGGTCAAAAAGTGACTGATATCAGGCGGTTCTTATCTCTGTTTCAGGCAGAAAAGTAATCCCATTAAGCTTCGGTTTGCAACTGGTGATTCTTATTACAGTTGGTGCTTGTTAAATTTTACCAATTTTCTCTATATAATTACAATTTAATAATAGTAACTTAGATGTAGATGTGCATTGATTTTTGAAATAGAAATCAGACGAAATCGACTTTTGATGGTTGTTGTTATGGGTGTGCAAAAGTATATTGGAATGTATTTTCTAAATTTAATACCGAGTTATCGAAAATACTCAATTTCTACATCGTAGAACGCAGTTTTCAATAATAAGGTGGTGCAATTATCGCAAAGTTTGAAAAAGGCCAGAATTTTTCATTTTTTTAGTACATGGAGTGATAAGAGGAAGCAGACCAAAGTTTAGAAAACTAGTAGATTAGGCATAATCTAGTACAATTGCATTGAACTGCAAACCAAAAACAACTAAAACACCAAAAGAAATTTCTCTCCATTTTTGTGGTCGGAACAAAAAAGCGTTTTTTAGACTTGCGATTAAGTAGCAAGCGTTATCAAACCATTTATAGACGTTTTTTCGGTTAAACAACTAGTTCAACAGAATCACTTGAATCATTTTACCTTTGGTTCATATGAAATCAAAAGTCAGAACTTATTGCTCGCATGTGGTGAAGAGCTAATGCACCTGCCTTTAAAAACAAAGGTCAATATTTCGAATCCTCTCAGGACGTGTTTTTTTTCTGAGCGGAAAATTGTCCGCGCGTCCAAAAATCTTTGTCGGACTTCTGTTTGTCTGCTTTTTTTGTTGGCTTAGTTGCCGCAGTACCAATTTTGCTTAAAATTTAGGCGTTTTTGCTCATGCATTTATTTCAGTGTTTTCCGGTTTTGGGCAAGTAATGGAGTTCTAAAAAGTTTTGCCTTTTTTTTGCTATTTAAAAAAATTTTTTTTAAAATTTATTTACGCAAGCTAAGCTTGTGTTATACTATGAACTATCTTTTTTTTCCAACCTAAATCGCAAATATTGTTGCGATAAAGTGTGTTCATTTTGAAAGTGTTCATTTTGATCAATAACCAGCTATTAATTACAGCGAATATTAAGGATGGTAACACAGACTATTATTGTTCCGACTTTCGTAACGAAAGTAACGGAATATTTTTGCTCGGGGTGTTTTTTTCAGACAAATTTCGACTTTTTAACTAGCCATATTTGACGGGATTTTTAAAATATCATTCAAAACGTATTGTTGCCGTGAGCTTAAATTTAGAAAGATATTTCACCTGTGATCATTTTTGGTAAAGTTATGGGGGTTTAAAAATTGCCAATTTGGGACAATTATACGCGTAAGCGGAGATTTTGTCAGCTTAGGTCGCGCATAAAGGTTCGGGTTTTTGTTAGCATTTTGAAAGCTTTTGTAAAATTTCTAATAAAGCAGGCATTTTCGTTCCACGAATTTTTTCTTTTTCGCATTTTTTAAGCTATTTTTGTCTTTTCATTTGCTCGTAATCATATTCATTCATTTTTGTATCTCAAGTGATTCGAAGCTCCGCTTCGCCACTTTGTTTAGACCCCATTTTGTCGTTTTGTTGATTGTTTGAGAAGTTGAGCTTCGCTTTAAAATGTTTCTAATGATTTCAGATTGCATAGATTCCAATAGTATCTCATCTAATGTAAGTAACTGTAAATGTGACACTGAATAGTTGCGTGCGATATATCATTAATTTTTCTTTAAATTTTTCTGCGTTTCAGATAGATGGCGACTGAAAAACAAATTGAAATACTGAAAGCAGCTACTGACTTGGATGAATTAGGGCAAATTTTGGATGTCGGGTTTCTGAAACTACGAATCAAAGGGCTTCAACGACTGAAAGACAAAGTAAGAAAAAGATCGGCTGTGGTTTTGAATCGAGCATGCAATTACGGCTATGGTTAGTGTTGTTGCGTTATGCAAATCTAGCAAACTAAGTTTAGGCCATCTCGTATCATCTCAGCGAACGGTTTAGGGTTGTTCGTGCATAAGTTGCCTTATAAACCCTCAATGAAGACCGGCAGTGATGAAAATTCTGCTTATAATCGACTCAACAAGCAACGAATAACTTGTAAAAATGCGTGAGCCGACAATTCGGAACAAGCAATAAATCATAACTTGCGGTAAAGTTGCGAACGATGATCACGTACGCTTAATCTTTTCTGCCGAATGTAAGCGCAGCGGAGATAAACCCAACCGTGAAAACAAATAAGTCTTCAAGTCTCTTTTCCTAGAAAACTTAATAGTGCGCTTGATTAGAAGCAGCAGTTTCAGACAATAGTTTAGAGAAGTACGATCTTTTCCAGGGCCGTTTCAAGACTTAAGACTGCCTGGATCCTTGACTCTTCAGGAGTTCTTCGATCTGGAACCACGGACTAGACGCAGTGACACATCAGAATCACTGCCAGAATGGCTACTCGAACTGCAATGCTATCCCTCAGTAGCAGTGGAAAAGTTGAATTTAACTGATGACATGCCAGAGCTTGCGTCTTTGGATAGAAAACGAATGCCAAAATGCAGAATAGGAGCAATGATAAGTGGATACACGTTCACATATCCTGCAAATAATACTCCGGTTGAGTTCTTTGGTAAGTTATCTCAATTTTTGCGAGTTTTTTTCTCGTGTCTTCGAGACTCAAGCACGGGCGAAGATAAATTTGGTTTTTCAACGGGTCTAAAACCAGAATACGATCTACTGGCAAGCACTTCGCCTCTGTTCGACCAACTGCCAACGTTTTCTTTGTTGCGCTTCTTTTGCTCACCGGAACATTGAATTCAATTTTCTGCAAAAGTACTGAAGGATGCTCATCGGCAGGAATCGATTCAAGTTGATCGATTGATCTGAAAAGGGACATAAAGAAATGAAATTTTCTCAAGGACATTCATGAGTTTTTGTCTTTTTTTTAGCGTCAGATCCCTTTCTGGGCAAGGAGGCCGCATATGCAAAGTTTCTGCAGCTTTACTACCATAATGGTGAAATGGCTATGCGACTGCTGAACAATTATGTATCGGAAATGATTGCTGAAGACACGCAAAATCTTTTCATAGCGAATCCGTTGGAAGCTATGAATCAACAGACAAAAAATAAAAAGCGAGATACATTTGAAGTTAATATTTCACTAACTCTGCAGCTCATTGACATAAAGAAAAAATTAGTCTCGATGGAAAATAACCGATTCGCTTGGATAGATAAAGCAGAGCTCTTTAAAACGGAATTGCGAAGCTTGAAAAACATTGACCTAGTAACCTCTCTACAGTTCAGTTACATTTGCATTGGACGAACGAAGGTCAAATTAGCTTTGATGATCAACGAAAAATACAAGTTAGTTGAAGTTTTAACTGACAGTTCATCAATGTTAAAAATTGTGCGCAAGGCTTTGAAGTTAATGAGCACTATTCGGAAGCTAGGATCTGAAGATATCATTATAACTGAGGAAAAGTACGAAATAGTTTCGATTGTGCAGTTATTTGAAGAACGCACTGAGAAGTCAATCGATGATTATGGGATTTCAGCGCAACAAGATCCCGAATCTACATTGTGGTACGCGAAAGGAGAAATTGCCGAATTGAATGAGAATTGCCATCTGTTTTATCCTTCAAAGAGGGAAGCTGTCAAAGAATTGTTAATAAGCTATTTGATCAAACACAAAAATTTTAAAATGGTGAAATTATAAGATCAAAATGCGTTCCCAAAAACTGGTGGCTCCACCTTTTATATAGAGAAAAGTTGAGAACAAACCTAATGCCTTATGTGAAATAAAGCGCAGCCAACTTAAATTTTTGACAGCCAAAAAAATTGAAAAAACGTATTTTGAAACCCGGAAAAAAACGTGTTTAAATGAAACCTTCAAATCAAAGTGTTTTACGGTCAGAAAAATTACTTCTACAATTTAGGTCGCTCATTTTAGTGGAAAGTTAATCAAAATAATTGTTTTCTAGAGATGTTTTTAATACCACACTGAAGATAGCTTAACGACTGATTTGAGAGCGACACATTAATCCAAATTTCGACGCGTTCTAAGAAATATTTACATGTTCAATTTCTGTAAAAAGCTGAGTTGAGATAACTTATTTGAACCTCTAAATCTTTACTAGGCTCAAATAATATATTCACCTAGTGACTTTGATTTTTTCAAGGCCAGATTTCAATGCATTTTTTTGTTTTTCTGGGTATTTATTTTGCTAGTGATTTCGTCGCTCAATACACTTGCGAAGCGAGTGTATTATAAAGAACCTTCTTTTTTTTCTAACCTAAGTCGCAAATGTTGGTACCAATTTTGGAGCACCTTTACATCTTTTTGATAGCATGTGCTTTGACATTCAAATAGTAATAAGTTAACACAGTTGATGCGTTTTTAATTCATCAAATGAACCGAAAAAAGTGATTTGTTTCCAACAACGTAATAATCATGAAAACTCTATTTCAGAAATTTTCTAACTCAATATATCTCGCAATTTTTTGAAGTGCATAATTATACATAATGTGGTTTTATGCTTTGCGATTTGTTACATATAAAGTTAGTGTGGATGATGTCTTCAGTTTGTTAAATTATTACTTGTTGCAAAATTGAGTCTATTTGTATTTGGTGCCACTTTTGCTGAATTGCATTGGCAATTGGTTAGCATATGTAGCTGCTGTATTCGTGACTAGCGCTTGTCGGTTGTTAAGCTTGCGTGGCTGAGTGGCTAGTGCGTGAGAATCAAAATCTCTTGATTGCAGTAGGTCGCCAATTCGAATCCTAAACCTAGTCGAGTTTGCACTTTGAACTGCAGTTGTCGTCTCTGCTGGAAACTGCAACAGACATATCTTAGCAAATTAGCATTTTTAATATCTGTACCATTCGAAGTTTGCTTTTTAGTTTGGTTTTAATTTTACTAACTTTTTTTTAAATTTCATTCGTTAACCTTTTTTTTATCAGTTAAATATGTTTCGGCCTATATTATATCAGCTTATTTGCATCATATTGCGTCCTTAAATAAACAAAAGTGTGTACGTATGTGTATGTATTGAAGGGGATCGGACTTAAACAACATCTTATCAGTTCTTAAGTGTTTGATTAAATATCATGTTTTTTTGTTCTCGGTTTAATAAATCTCGGCTTCTTTTTATATCGGTTGATTGTTCTCATATTTTGTCCTTTACCGAGTGAAAAAAATGCGTGCTTGTGTGAGTGTTTTGAAGTGGGTAGGGCTTTGACAAGTTTTTATTAGTTTTTAAGTCTTTTTCAAATTTCATTTTTTTTTCTCGGGTTGATTAGGTTGGGCCGATTTAATATCGGCTCATTGACCTCATATTTCGTTGTATGATGAGCGAAAAAAGTTTTTGTGTGTTTTGAGGGGAATGGGGGTATTTTTTTAAGAATTTTTTTTTACCCTTGCGATAAGCAAGGGTATTGCAATCGGGGACTTTTTTTCCCGTAAACCACTTTTTCCACAGGAGTCGCTTCTGGCCTCCTTGACCTCTCCGTCCTCTTTGCAGATCCTACTCCTCTCCCACTCTCGGTTGCAAATATTACGCATGGTTCAGTTTGTTTTTTAAATATCCTAGTTAGTTGTGATTTTTCTAAATCGATTTGTTAAAATTTTATTATTTTTTTTTGTTCCTTTTTTCGGTTTAATAGGCTTCGGCCTATTTTATATCGCTTAGTGGACTAATTTCGAGTAGTTTCAAGGGATACATATTTCTTAGGCTCACCTCTGGATTGCACAAAATGCTAAAAATCTCAATAGAAGTTATAGCTCAAGTTTTTCATGACAACGATGTTTTTCGGCCTATTTTATATTGGTTCAATGGCCAATTTTTGCGCCTTTTGGTGGTTGAAAAAATACCTGTGCGTGTCTGTGTTTCGAAGGTGAGGGGGACTTAATAACTTTTTATTAGTCTGTTTTTTTTTCTTCGTTTTTTCGACTTTGTTTTTTTATTTTCCTTTTTTTCCGGCTTAATAGGTTTTGGCCAGTATTATATCGGCATAGTGGCCGCATATTGTTTCATTTAACGCGTGAAAGAAGTTTGTGTGTGTGTGTGTGTGTGTGTGTGTGTGTGTTTGTTTGTTTGGTTGTTTGAGGGTGTCTGCTAAGGTATTTTCGGCTTTGTTACCGCTTGATAACTTGTCTTTCTATGTTACTTTCTCATTCAATTGTTGTGCCTATTTTGTGTTCCAAAACTAGCCGTATCGATCTATCTAGTTTTTTTTCGATATTTTCGAATTTTTTTCAATTTAGCGGCTTTCTTCTTTTGTATCGCATGTGGTGCTGAGCTCAGCTTCGCCTCAGTGTGAATTTTTTCGGCTTAACTGGTTTCCTCTCAGGTCTTTTGGGCTTGGTTACAGCTTGGTAAGTTTTCTTCTGATTCTATTTTTACCTTCTATTGTCTTAGTGGGAGTTTTTGATACTTTTTTATTTGTTTTGATAGGTTTCGGCATTTTTGATTTTTTTAATTATTTTTTATTCAATTTTGTGGCTGTTTTGTATTGTATCGCAAGTGGTAACAAGCTCGGCTTCGCCTGCGTGTTTATATAAACGATGAACACAAGAAGTCCCAAAGTTGAGGCCTGGGGAACAGCGAACCTCCGAGTTGCATTTTACGAATCCGTTTTTGGCAGTTGAACCCTAACATGTTTCTAAAGGCACGTTTGGCGTCACTGAATAATTAACTTGAGAGGCAGCAATTTATGGAGCTGCATGAACAGCTTTCTGTGGCTTCTGAGCCCAACTGGCGTTTATCCCCAATGCCATTCTGTACTTGGCTCCCCTCTTCATAATCCAATAACCATTCATTAAAAGCACACAGTTCAACAGATATTTCCTTGAGCAACCAGCATCGTACTTCCAAAATCGTCTTCGCACGTTTTTACTTTTAGTATTTGAATCTCTGAAGTAGGGATCTCGGATTTTTGCGTCGATAATCTGCCTGAAATTTTTAAACGACAATGTTCTGACCGAAGTGAGAATTTTTGTGCAGTGTATATCTTTGGGCACGATTCTCTACTAGTTTTCCTCCGGAGTTAGATCCTCAATGAATTACTTAAGGAAATATAACCTTTTACCAGTATTTTGAGATTGAATATCTCACTTTTTGTTGGCCTCTTCAACTCAAGTATGACATCAATGTACCACGTCTACTACGAAAGCCATGCTGATTTGGCATAAAAATGTTCATAAGTAGCTCTATCATAAGTTCTATCATAGTTATTTTTATCGTAAGTAGCTCATTCTGCAGTTTTGCCAATGACTGGCAAAAGAGATATTGGTCTATAGTTCAACGGTTTTTTTATTTTCCCTTCACGCAAAATGACTACTTGAGCGATTTTGAGGCAGTTTGGAAAAAACTTGGTCGTAAAAGTTTATCTACTTACTAATTTATTGTCAAAGTGATTGATCTGCTTATTTATTTCTGTAAAAAACTTGTGAAATTATCACCAATCAAGACTACTTCATTATCATTGATTTCAATTTTTTTTCCCAGTTCTTGATCAGAAAAGAAATCGGGCTCAAAAACATTGATTGCAAAGAAGCTTTGATTTAGTTTTCTTTGACGCCGTTGTAAACTGTAATACCAATTTTGTGTCAAAACTACTCACAAAAATTGCTAGCATAGTTTGAAGCTAAAAACTCTTTTTTACAAGCAAAGCTTGTGTGATATTATGGTCTCACTTTTTTTTCCAACCTAAGTAGAAAATATTCGTGCTCTTTTTGAAAGTGCTTTTTTATTGCAGTATATACATAAGATCAAAAACCAGCGGCTAAGTACAGCAAATGCTAAGGATATTAACACACACTATCATATTACAAATAGCATTTTAGCTTCAAAGTGTTATGGTGCTGTAGCGTAGAGGTAGGGAAGGAGACCAGCAGCAAAACAAGAGGGTTCGAACCTCAGCAGGGTCGCATGTTTTTAATGAACTTTTTCGTATATTAGTGAAAATGCGTCCGCTCAATATATACTGAGGCATGTTAGTTGGTAAATTTCTTTTCAAATTGCCTGGTACTGCTAATGCGTCATAATTGGCTTGCGTCACTGAGCAATTCTGTAGACTCGTAATTGGCGTGCGTCACTTAGGAAATTTTGTAGACTCAGTAGCGACTCAGTAGTGTTTTTCCCAGTAGCGTTGTCGATCATATTTTTGCTTGTGTATGCGATGTGCAACTTTGCCTCTGTGTTTACTATATAACATACCTATTTTCTTATTTGAAAACAATTTTTAACTTTGTTAGATTACCTCATAGGCTTTCTTTGACATAGTTTTTTCGAAAATTGACCTGGTGGTTCTGGCGTGTTTTTTGACGAGTTAAAAAATCAAAAACTGATGGTTTTTTGGGGTGAAAATTTGCGAAATAATTTCAAACATAATTACCAGTCAAATCATAAAGAAAGAAAGAAAGAGATAATTTCTCTGATCTGATCTGAACACACTTCAATCAAATGCACATTAATAAGTGAAAATTGAGCCACAGGGGACACGAAAGTTATCATTTGGCTGCCGGATAGTGCCCTAGAACTTCTGAACATCAATGGGAAATAAGTAAAGATTAATCGTATCAAAAGTTATGACTTAATACTATTTGGCTCGTTAAATTTTAATTTTGGAGCACATGATAGTTAATTATCATGGTCCTTAAGAAATTAGCCCAACTGCTGCGACAGACACGTCAAATAGGCATGGCTATGCACAGGATACGTCAAACAAGTTATAAGCAGTCGGAGTAGAATAATAGAGTCAAATAGGCATTGAATAGAGACACATCAATTAGGCACATTTATGCACACGTTATGATAAACAGTAGGAGTAAAATATAGAATAATAGAGTCAGAGAAGGTTTACTGTGTCTTTTATTGTAGAATATTTGGACGGGATTTTGGATGTACCATTATTGTAAAAATAATAATTCTTACTTTTTTGACGGTATTCCATCATGGGAGCAAAATTATCCAGAACTTTGATAAAAGTTGCAGAGAATTTTTTATATCTTTTATTCACTTTTTCAGTATCTTTGTTGCATTTTTTTTACTCCTAGGTAGATTGTATATCCAATTCTAGGTGGAGTTCACTTCTAAGTGGATTTTATATCGTAGGGTTTGCCTTATATTCTAAAATCTAACATTAAATTTTCGCTTATACATGTTTCTTTTTCCTGTATAGTTTTGATTTCATTATTACCCATTAGCAACAGAACACCTCCTCCTCGAGTTGGTCGTGGTTTTGAAACATAATTATACGCTGCTATAGTATATGAGGATACATTGTCGTCCTTATCTAACCAATCTTCTTTTACCGCTATTATATTTGGTGATGACTCAAGACTGTATACAAGCGCTTCTAACTCTTCACTAAAGTGTTTTACTGTTAGTTTTTACGCTAAATTGTTAGTAATGTTTTACTAGAGATCTTGCCCAAGTAACACATTACTGTATAATATTTCAGAAGCAATCTGCGCAGTTTTTTTAATTGATTTCAAAACAATACTCGACATCATTTAGATGATATTTTAATTGCTGGCCACCTTCATATAAACCTTCGATTGAATGCACTCTTGAGTCTTCTTTCCTTCTGTAGCAAATTGGTCCTTCTTTTGTCCAGGCATTTTCCAAGTTCTGGTCAGTTTTCATCATATTGAAGATCTTTACGCGGGAAACATTCAGGTCTTTAGGGAACCTTTCAAAAACTGACGTGCTTGTGCGCCTCGTTGTTTTTGAGTTTTCTTTTTCTTCAGAAGAGCAATTCTTACTTTTCGTCTCAAAAATCGGGCGTTAGTTGACCTTGTTTATTGCTTGCGAGCTGGCAGTCGTTGCACAATTGAGATACCTGTTTCATTTATATTCGTTCCTATTACTTCAGCTAGATCAATCATTTTTTTGGTTATGATTGTCTTCATTGAGATTTGTTCAGTAAAGACAATCAGAACCAAAAAAGTATGCACTTGCCGATTGTCTTCCTTGTGATTTGTTGATTCTTGCAGCCCAATAGTTCGCTCGTTTTCTCTTCCGTTATATGGCTCAAGCATTTCTCTGACAGCGTTTTCAACGTTGTTTGAGTTCCAGGTTCGCCTTCATTTCGTTTCTCAGCTCTGTTTTCATACCAACTACCGCGATATATATAAGGCTCTTGATAGTGTCTTCTAACCTTGACTTTACTGGCTCTACTGTTTGAGGAGTGATCGTTTTTAGGGATTTGTCAACTGCTTTTTGGACCATTACGGAGAACTCGTCTCCGTCGAGGATACTGTTTAGCGGGGTGTCGTTGAACCTTTTTTCTTGTTTTTTTTTTCGATTTCAGTTTGATATTGGAAACGTAAATTTGGAGGGACCCTGTTATAGCTGGCGTTTCTGATGATCTGAAAACTTCTATTGCATTTTTCATTTAGTTGATGGGATATCTTTAGACTTTACTTAATGATTCTATCACAGCTAGTCACAAAAAATTAAAAAATAATAAAAACAGACGAAAGTATTATCAATTGAAATCAATCGAAAGAGTTCGCTAGTACATTATTATAAGGCACTGGCAGCTAGCTCTCAAAAAATGAAAAATCAAAACAAAAACTTCAGACTCGTTGAGCTTAAAGAAGCACCGGCGGCTCACAGATGTGATTTTAGTGGGCAACAGAGTAACGACGACAAACAGCTCAATTTCACTCGATTTCTCACTCGATGTCTTACAAATGACCAGCACGATCTACTTCAGAACTTAATTTTTTGTGTAAAATCTTTTTCTTCAGAATACTCTCTATACCGTCAAGTGCAAAATTGTCAAGATCCACTTTGTTCAAGTGCTCTCGTTTGTAAATTTAATGCGAGGTGTCTCTAAGTTTCCACTCAGCTTTTTTCAATTGAAGAAGTTCCTTGACCGTTTTGCTTCGATCTGATTGATTATGTCGCAAAGGAATATCTATAATGGACACTTCTCCGTAAGAGTTAGCAGATGCTGCCCAAGTTCAGAGAGCTGATGTGCACTATCTTCAGGTGATGCAATAGATGGCTGATTGCCGACAAAAAGATTGTTTCCGCCAATAAAAAGTGCAATGATTTCGTATTGACCAGAAGGTGGAGCGAAATCATATACGTGTCGACTTTTTCCACCGTGCAGGGACAGAATATAGAAATTGGGAGAGGATAGAGACAGTCCTTGTGAATCAGTATTCAACAGATTTTTCTGAGATTGTTAGAATGTTTGGTACTTCATTCAAGTATCTTGCTCTAAAATCTCTCCATTGAGAACTTCCATTCAAGATGCAACATTACCATATCTTTTTAATAAGTCTGTCACAACACTTATGCTAATTATCATAATAAAGCTGCTTAAAATTTCAAAGCATGATTTGTCTCTATCATTTTTGTTGTCTAAAGTGAGCCTATTTTCAGAAACGTGGGTTCGAAATTACAAGTTCTAATTGTTTTGTCCGGATAATTCAAATCAGCACTGTGTGCGGTAATTGTCTTGAAGTTTCGTGTCTTGTGGTTCAACATTAATTGGCATTGACCTGATGTTTTATCCTGATCGCAAATAATAAGTTTTATATAGGTTGTTGTTTCATGAGTCTGATTTATCGATTTTGTGATACCGCTTGGGCTCTAATTTTTTTCTGAACGTTATTATCAGTACAATACCAGTTTTGGTCTGATTGGCTTTTGCTTGCTAACGGTTTAGTTATCTGTGTCGTAGATGAATTATTTGCATTGTATAGTGTAGCGATGAATTTTTAATACTTAAAATTGTAAACTGCTCCTCTAAAGTAATCTTTTTATGTAGGTTATGTTTTGATACTAGTTTAAGGTTTGTTTGATGGTTTCGAGTCGTTGAAATGTGATTATTGGATTTTGCTCCAAAGTTGATTGAAGATGTACCATGTGGCAGTTATTCCGATTTCGCGCTTTATCGCTGAGTGCGTGAGACTCCGACACGAAGTGATTGAAGTTCCTCAGGAGTTCAGGTGGAATTTGAACATAGAAAGATACAATTTTCCTAGAGAGATATTGGATCATTTGAACGTCTTTGGCTCAAATGTGTACATAATGACAATGACAGTGCGTGAAAGAGCGTATTCGAGGCAGTGGGTTCATTACTGTTCCCTAAGGAGTCATTTCGCGCAATTCTTGAATGTGAAAGCATTTGGTAAGCATTTTTTTTAAATAGAAAACCGTGGAGTGTAAACAGTTTGGATCCAAATGTCAGCACAGGGGTGGATTTAGGGTGGGAGGGTTAGATAAAAGTACGTGATGTCCGTGTTGTGATTCATCAATTGTCGTATATCTTCTGACACGCTCGATATTGTTTCAATTGATATAGAAACCACTGTGGTGTTCGGACCCAATGCACTGACTCCCTAGTCGACATAGTTATGGCTTATCGGCTATCAATTTTGGAACATATTTGGTGCTGACATGTAATCAATTTGTAAGCTGTTCATTTGAAGATGAAGTAAACCAATAGTCTTATAGCGGGTAGATGAAGTTGCAAATGCTTGTTGAAAATATAGATTTATCGTGTGTCAATGAACGTAGTGAAGACATATAGGCCGTGAAGATTTTTTCCATTTTTATTCAAAACGGCTTAAATTTGCTCATGTTTCATTCGACCTTTGGTAGTTGGAATTTTGATTTTTTTAGATTCAATCCAAATTAATTTGCTAAAAGGAAAAGGAAGGCAAATTATTCTTTCCAACTAAGAAAGCTGAAATGCCGCGAAAAAGTGTGAAAGTCTTTTGGGCTCGAAAGTGGATTGTAATTTTAAGATATCCCAGCGGAATTTAAAAAAACTACCTATTAGTCCAGTGGGGCTAGTTGGAAAAAGTGTTCATCATAAAATATTCTTGAAATTTATAGATTTCAACGTGATATAATTGACGATTCTCCGAAACTTCTTCATGACACTTCTTCAAGTGGCACTCCTTTATTGACACTTCTCCCACTAAAAAGTGGCCTTGTTATTTTTGTAAATATCTACAGAATTGATTTTATTCATGTATTGTTTTATCTTTCCTCGTCTGTTGTTGTTGTTGCCTAGGTGCCCGTAGTTTGGCCCTCCTCTTGTCCCTCATTTGTGGCTTCTTCTGTATCGAGTTGCAGGAAAGCAGCTGCTTCGACCGGGTTTTCCCAGAGTGCGTGGGGGGTGATTGTAGTCGGGTTTGCGCTGCACCTGAATAGGTGACCCGTTGTGTGGGTTTCTGAGTTGCACTGTGGGCATGTTTCTGGGGTTGATTCATCTAGTCTGTGTAGGTAGCTTTGTAGGAATGGGGAGTAACCGCTCCGTAACTGGGCAAGGGTCCGTCTAGTACCTCTCGGCAGTCGTAATTCATCCTTGCTCAGTTTGGGGGCTGGTTCGTCGAGCACTTTGTTGTTGTCCCGGTTGTCTAGGGCGTCTTTGACCTCATTTGTGTGCACTTTTTTGAGGAGCCCTCTGTAGTCCGCTTCGGTAACGTGCGTGTCGTCGTCTTCTTCTGAATCGGATGTTTCGAGGAGTGCAGTGATGTACCTCTCGTACCTGCTGAAGAGCGTTTCCTTCATGTTTCTGGGCGGTTCCGGTCGGTCTAGCAGCCTGTTGCCAGGGTGTCCTTCGAGATGATGGGCTAGCTGGTGCTGGACTGCTTTCATACGGATATGCCGCCTGACAGGTAGAATTTTCGTCTCGTCGTGCAGGTGCTGGATAGCGGTCATCGTGGTGCATCCTGTGGCCACTCTTAGGGCTGAGTTTTGTGGACTTTCTGCAGCGTTTCTACGTGGGTCTGTGCAGCGATCGGAGTCCAGACTGGTGATGCGTACTCTAAGACGGGCCTGATGAAGGCTTGGTAGGCTACTATGAGGGTTTCCTTGCTCTGTCCCCAGGTAGTTCCTGCCAGCGCTTTCAAGATATTCACTCTGCTCCTTCCTCTAGCTGCGGCTAGTTTGCAGTGTGGGCCGAATGTCAGGGCTGTATCGAAGGTGACGCCTAGTAGAATGAGGGCTTTCCCGTTGATCTTCACGTCTGGTGTGATTTTGTGTTCTTTGGTGCTGGGCGTGAAGAGCGTGACGGAACATTTCGGTGTTGAAACCTCCAAATCTCTAGAGTCTAGAAAATTGCAGAGCGTCGTCAGGTAGCTGTTGATGTCTTTGCTTAGTGTCTCTATGTCGGTCCCAAGGGCGAAAACTGTGAAGTCGTCAGCATAGGATACTAAGAAAATTGTCGGTGGAGGCATTGGAGCATCTGCCACGTAGAAATTGAACAGCGTAGGAGCCACAACCGATCCTTGTGGAACTCCAAATCTGACAATACGACTGCTTGACACCGTGTCTCTGAACAGTGTGCGGGCCTGTCTACCGTGCAGGTACGTGGCTAACCAGCGTACAAGTGCTCCTGGAAGCGTGGAATCGTTAATCAGCTTGAGGAGGGTAGCGTGACACACAGTATCGAAAGCTTTCGAGAGGTCTAATGCAACGAGAACAGTACGGGCAGCGGGTTTTCGTTGATTGAAGCCGTCTGCGATTACAGTTGATAGCTCATTGAGCGCTGTGACTGTTGAGTGTCGTGGAATCGACAGGTTGAACGTGCTCAGATGTTCTCACGGACTGGGGATGGACCTCTCTTCGTGCACGAAGGAGGGTTTTTTGTCCGGCGGGTTTTGAGGTCCGCTGAACGGCCATTTGCACCAACTGTCAGCTGGTGTTGGTTCCACCACGAAAAGGCGGCCTTGTCTGGAACCATCTTCCTCGTCTCGTGGCTATTTACGTCCACTGTGGAGACCTCATCACCCGTCTTTAAAGGCAATCGTTTCTGTGTCTCGATATGATTTTTTTAATGAAGGTTCGGCAATTCTCGCATTGGGCCCTTGAACTCTTACCCTCCGGGCTACCATTGCTTCTTCGTATTTTCAGTATCATTGTCCCTCTACACGTTTTTCGGTCCCTTGGGAGATTCTTTTTGCAACTTAGACAATAGTCCCTTTTTTCTTATTGGCAAGTCTTGTAATGATTCGCGAGCGCCGCTTGATTTGAGAAGTTATCTCTGTTGTTTTAATAGTTATGTTACGACGATTGATCCACAAGCGAAAGGGCCAGCATATGAACTGTTCAGCTCTATCCGGAGAACAGCTGTTGGGTCCGTGCTTAAGAACTGAACGCATTTTTCCCCTTTTTTGGCTGGCTAATGTTGCCTCACACTAAAGCAACGAGCTTTGCTCATAGTGGGCCTCGGAACATTCAACCTTTGATTGAGAGGTGTGTAAACGATTAAAATGACAAATTTCAATTAGTTCAAGCCAACATCGATAATTGGAAAATATATCAGTACGTATAAACAATTAACGTGAGTGAGCTCATTTAACTAAGTTAACAATCTCCCATAGTTTTTATTATGGCAATAAAATGCAGAAGCATCAACTGCTGTAGAATGAACAACAGATAAATACTGTCGTTGCGCATCGCAAAAAGGATTGACCAATATTTTATGTTTTAAAGCTAATGTCAGGTGAACTTACTGTGTTGTTTGTTTTCCTTGAGAGTATGTGTTCGTTTACAGCAACAAAATCAGACGCGTCTATTTCATCTGCAGTTTTCAGACCACGCGAGTCAGGTTGTAGTTTGGAGAACCACAGAGCGTTATGTGCGTTTACATCACACCTAATTTTAATGCATCTGTAGTGGTTAGCAGGTGTTGGATTGACGCGGTGTATCCAGGACTACAGCTTGAATGTGGTGGTATATAGATGTTTAAGATTGTTAAGGATGACGTGCTGGTAACAAATTTGATTGATTGCTTGTTCTATGTGGGGGTCGTTATGTGATAATTTTAGTGTCTGATATTTTATGTCGTCCTTAATAATAAATGCTAGTCCGCCTCCTTTGCCGTGACTGGTGGGTGAGTTTTGTGCGACGATTTGGTATCCATTAGGGGGCTTGAGTTCATTTGTAAGTAAAGTTTATTGGATTGCTGCAACCTTTGTGTCTGTTGTAGCCATGTGGTGGATGATGTTATCTAATTTTGGTCTAAGGCCATTTGCATTTAGTTGTAGTAGATGGGTTTATTTTGCAGAAGGCACAATTCCCACAGTAAAAACTGTGTGACCACTAATTGATATTTTCAAGTGTGGAGCATTTTAAGTGTATCCACCCTCCAAAGTGGCACCAGACACTGTATCGATTAGGGGTAAATTTACTGTGACAGATACTACAGTTATGTGGGCCTGGGTTTTGTTTGATTCCGCTACAGAAAAATAGAGTGAGAACTAGAAGTCCAGCCAGTAACAAGTACATGAGCAGGTAGGCTGGTTTTGGCTGCTCATTTCTCAAAAACACATGTCTTGTTTCTTCTCTTTGTTCTTTCGTTTTCTCTCCTGTTTCTTCTTCGTCTTCCCCCCTTTTCCCTCCTTTTCTCTTCCCCTTCTCTCTCTCGCAACACTCTCTCTCTCTCCTTTTCTCACTTTGGCTCTCGACACGAGACCGATGTAGGATGATTGGAATTTGGGCACCACCCTGCTGGGCGATGCGTGGTCCAGCCGCGTAGAGGCATCCATTTTTTGAACTGGAAAAGGTGGTTCACCTTCTACGTCGGTTTTGCCGCTAGAGATCCTGGGGGAGCTGCAGAGATAGATTGAACGAGACGAAACCAACATGACCAGACAAGAACGAAATTTCCCTAACTCTCTCTCTCTCTCTCTCTCTCGATCTCTCGAGACAATCGCTCTTATTCAATCAGAAGCTCGAAGCAGAGATCGATGTATCTACAACAACAACAAGAACCATTATTTTATCGGGTTTCACGTATACTTCTAGGCTCAGTGCAATAAAACATGAAAGTTAACTATAAATGCTCATTGCTCAAATTTCAGCAGGGTGTGACCGGTTAGATTATACGTCATGTTTCTTCTGGAAAATTTCAGCTGCTTTTAGGTTATTCTTTGTAAATAAATCTGCCAGTTGATCCTCCGAGGATGCGAAAAAAGCAAAAACTGATTCGCTGGCATTTGTATCACGAAAATATGTAGTTTCCACTCTAAGACGTTTCTCCAAAACGTTTTTCAGTGTCTTTATCGAGTCTATCAGCGACCTATTGTCTGTAGAACATTGAATATGCAATTTTTCGGACGTTATATCTGCAATTTGATCGCGAAAGGTAATGGGTATTAGGATATATCCAAACCCTCAGTCAACGCTAATGTCTCTGCAGCTAGAGTACTATGCACCACCCGTTTTAATTTCCAGGACTGCCAAAAAAGTGGACTTATCTGATTTTTATCCTTGATCACTGCAACAAAAATGCCACCTTGTGTGGATCCATCCTGACTATTTTCCAGAGATGCATCGGTCTAAAGTAGAGATGTAACCGGAAATGATTTTGCTGGAATTCCGAAATCAGCCGGAATTCGTTTACAGTGCTGATGAATAATGTTTGCTTTATATTGACAAAAGAGACTACTGCTAATAACTTTTACTTTGCTTTGTGTAACTTTTATATTCAGCTCATCTAGCAACGTCATTTCCGCCAAACGGAACAGATTGACTCCAGATTTATCGGAAAAATTGGTTTTGCTTCATGATAACATTCCACTTTTGAAAAAATTATTCAAGTGTTTGAAAGTTAATTTTTTGTCATTTTCCGGTATTTTTTTACCCGAATTAACCGTGAAAATTGCCGGAATCCGGTACATCTCTAGTCTAAAGAGCGACAAAACATCCTCGTTATAATGCGCAATTTTATAGAAACAAAGCGATACTTTTCTCGTATATTACTTATGACATACTTTGTTTACTGACGTTAACAGCATCGACTTGACTCAGTTTGCACGATATCAGGACATGTTGGTGTTCCAGCCCTAACTATAGAAGCTGGCCAACAAAGTCCTTACGACTTCTAACTGGTAAAGCCTAACATTATTGTCTCCAGAATTCCTTACTGTTTCAGGAATTTGTTCCAATCTTTTTATTTAATCAATCTGCTTGATCGAAGTTCTACATGTTTCTGTCATAACCCAAATAAGTAAAAACTCAGCTGCATTCACTTCCAATGACAAAATTTTTTCGAACTTTTCGAAATTTGGCTCAAATTGTGAATATCCAGTCCATACCAAACTGTCAACATCGCAGCAAAATATTTCTCGCAAGCGTTGTTGACCTCTGAGATTAAAAAAAGCCATTGTTTGGATGCATCATTGAGCCCATATACCCATTTATGAAGAAGCCATAAGATTTTTCGCAATTTGCTTCCATTGGAGACCTTTTATATATAGGTTCAATTCATGTTATCGCCCAGTAAAAACGCTGTTGAGTGCAACGACCACCAATAAGCGCCCATGATTAGAATAACGAGGGAACATGTAGGTAAATCACGCATTGATTTAGTTTCTGGAATTGTGTTATCTTGGAAACATTTAGCTCCCAACTGTAACTTCAGTACCTCGTTATTTGCTGTCAGTACCCATCGAATGGCAATTTTGCTCCCAGATACTTCATTCTTAAAAACCTATTGCCTTCAACTTTGCTCGCAGATTTTCGTCTGAAGTTGCTGCAAAAATCCTATCTGCACTCGTATTTCTCTCATTCTTAAATCTTTGTGCCGAATTATCTATCTGAATGTTGGTCTTTGGTTCGTAGTTTTCAATTTGTAAACGGCATTCAAATCTTCTGAAGTTTCGATGCTTTTTTGTGAATCATAAGTTTCACAAACTTTAACATCTTTGCTCTAGTTAATACATCCGTTCTTTCCTTGTAACTCACCCGCAAGATACTCTGAATTCAGCCAATTCTTGTTTTTGTTATTATTCTTGCCAGCTTTATGGCTAGTTTTTGCTTTATACGATACGTTTTGATCAGATTTTTGCTCAAAAACAAAACGTGCTGTCTCTATTTTGGGATAGTCGTGTTCAGAGTAATGTGCAGGATCGTTACCGCAGTAATCCGAAATCGTTTCTGCTGTCGTGCTGAGAGATTTTCTGGCTCGTTCATTGACATAATTATCTATTATGACTTCAGGGTCTCTCGTAGGCAAACTAGATTCAGTTTGCGTGTTCGACTACTGCATGAATTTTTTCGCGTCAATTTCAGGCTCACTGTCTTTAGCATCCTGAGTTTTTAAAAAACGATCATGATAATTCACGTTTAAAAGGCCCTAGCAGCGTCATTTCCGTTAAACGGAACAGATTGACTCCAGACTTATCGGAAAAATTGGTTTTGCTTCATGATAACACTCCACTTTTGAATAAATTATTCAAGTGTTTGAAAGTTATTTTATTTTGTCATAGATAGTAGAGGCGTTCACAAAATTGCGGAATTTTCCGGTATTTTTTTAACCGTAATTAACTGTCAAAATTGCCGGAATTCTCACTGGTAAAGCCTAAGAGTCACTTACTGTTTCAGAAGTTTGTTCCAATGTTTTTATTTAACCAAACTGTTTGATCAAAGTTCCTCCTGGTTCTGTCATAATACAGGTACCCAAATAAGTAAAAACTCAGCTGCCTTCACTTCCAATGGCAAAAAAAACTTTGGAACTTTTCGAAACTTGTCTCAAAATGTGAATATGCAGTCTATACCTAGCAGCCGACATGGCAGCAAAATATTCCTCGCAAGCGTTGTTGATCTCTGTGATAAAAAACGCACATCAATCATGCTTAGAAGTTTGAACTGCTCTGTGTTAGGCATCTGTGAATTGATATCTACCGTTGTTTGGATGCATGATTAAGCCCATATACACATTTATGAAGAAGTCTTAAGATTTTTCACAATTTGCTTAAATTGGAAGTTTGGTTCCATTGTTTAGTTCTTGTTATCACCCTTTAAAAACGATGCCGTTTTGACGTCTAGCGAGTTCAACGATCAAAAAAAGCTCCCATGAGTAGAATAACGATGTAGCATTTCTCGGGAGCATGTAGGCGAATCACGCATTGATTTAGTTTTTGGAATTATGTTATCTTAGAGTCCTTTAGCTCCCAACCAAGCCTTCAGTACGTTGTTTTTTGATATCAGCACCCACCTAGTGGAAATTTTGCTACCAGGTACTTTTTTTTAGACACCCATCTCCTTCAACTTTGCTCCCAGATACACCTCTGAAGTTGCTGCAAAAACCTTATTCGGGCTCGTATCTCTCTCTCACTCTTAAATCTTTTTGCCGAATTATCTAACTGGTTATTGGTCTGTGGTTTGTAATTTTCTTTTTGTAAAACGCGTTCAAATCTTCTGAAGTTTCTATGTTCTTTTGTGAATCATGAGCTTCACAAGTTTTAACATTTCTGCTCTAGTCAATACATCCTTTCGTTCCCTCTAACTCACCCTCAAGATACTCGAAATTTCTCCAGTTTTTGTTTTTATTTTCATTCTAACCTGCTTTGTCGCTAATTTTTGCTTTATACCATATGTTTTGATCAGATTTTTGCTTAAAAACAAAACGTGCTGTCTCACTTTTGGGATAGTCATGTTCAAAGTAACTTGTGCAGGTCGAGCCTGTTCAGGGTCGTTACTTCAGTAATAATAAATCGTTTCTGCTGTCGTTCTGAGAGATTTGCTTCCTGGTTCATTAACATAATTTTCGATTATGACCTCAGGGTCTCTCGTAGGCAAACTAGATTCAGTTCGCGTGTTCAACTCCTGAATTAAATTTTCTGCTTCAATGTCAGGCTCAAAGAGTCTTCTTAAGCACCCTGGGTTTGAAACAAAAACTAATGCACGTTTGAAAGGCCCTACAGACATTTTCAATTTAGCTCTGAAAGCTTGTCGAATCCGATTAGAGCTTTGAGCTTTCTTGAAAGCTACTATTGCGTCATTCAGCCAATTCTTGTTTTTGTTATTATTCTTGCCAGCTTTATTGCTAGTTTTTGCTTTATACGATACGTTTTGATCAGATTTTTGCTCAAAAACAAAACGTGCTGTCTCTATTTTGGGATAGTCGTGTTCAGAGTAATGTGCAGGATCGTTACCGCAGTAATCCGAAATCGTTTCTGCTGTCGTGCTGAGAGATTTGCTGGCTCGTTCATTGACATAATTATCTATTATGACTTCAGGGTCTCTCGTAGGCAAACTAGATTCAGTTTGCGTGTTCGACTACTGCATGAATTTTTTCGCGTCAATTTCAGGCTCACTGTCTTTAGCATCCTGAGTTTTTAAAAAACGATCATGATAATTCACGTTTAAAAGGCCCTAGCAGCGTCATTTCCGTTAAACGGAACAGATTGACTCCAGACTTATCGGAAAAATTGGTTTTGCTTCATGATAACACTCCACTTTTGAATAAATTATTCAAGTGTTTGAAAGTTATTTTATTTTGTCATAGATAGTAGAGGCGTTCACAAAATTGCGGAATTTTCCGGTATTTTTTTAACCGTAATTAACTGTCAAAATTGCCGGAATTCTCATTGGTAAAGCCTAAGAGTCACTTACTGTTTCAGAAGTTTGTTCCAATGTTTTTATTTAACCAAACTGTTTGATCAAAGTTCTCCTGGTTCTGTCATAATACAGGTACCCAAATAAGTAAAAACTCAGCTGCCTTCACTTCCAATGGCAAAAAAAACTTTGGAACTTTTCGAAACTTGTCTCAAAATGTGAATATGCAGTCTATACCTAGCAGCCGACATGGCAGCAAAATATTCCTCGCAAGCGTTGTTGACCTCTGTGATAAAAAAACGCACATCAATCATGCTTAGAAGTTTGAACTGCTCTATGTGTTAGGCATCTGTGAATTGATATCTACCGTTGTTTGGATGCATGATTAAGCCCATATACACATTTATGAAGAAGTCTTAAGATTTTTCACAATTTGCTTAAATTGGAAGTTTGGTTCCATTGTTTAGTTCTTGTTATCACCCTTTAAAAACGATGCCGTTTTGACGTCTAGCGAGTTCAACGATCAAAAAAAGCTCCCATGAGTAGAATAACGATGTAGCATTTCTCGGGAGCATGTAGGCGAATCACGCATTGATTTAGTTTTTGGAATTGTGTTATCTTAGAGTCCTTTAGCTCCCAACCAAGCCTTCAGTACGTTGTTTTTTGATATCAGCACCCACCTAGTGGAAATTTTGCTACCAGGTACTTTTTTTTAGACACCCATCTCCTTCAACTTTGCTCCCAGATACACCTCTGAAGTTGCTGCAAAAACCTTATTCGGGCTCGTATCTCTCTCTCACTCTTAAACCTTTTTGCCGAATTATCTAACTGGTTATTGGTCTGTGGTTTGTAATTTTCTTTTTGTAAAACGCGTTCAAATCTTCTGAAGTTTCTATGTTCTTTTGTGAATCATGAGCTTCACAAGTTTTAACATTTCTGCTCTAGTCAATACATCCTTTCGTTCCCTCTAACTCCCCCTCAAGATACTCGAAATTTCTCCAGTTTTTGTTTTTATTTTCATTCTAACCTGTTTTGTCGCTAATTTTTGATTTATACCATATGTTTTGATCAGATTTTTGCTTAAAAACAAAACGTGCTGTCTCACTTTTGGGATAGTCATGTTCAAAGTAACTTGTGCAGGTCGAGCCTGTTCAGGGTCGTTACTTCAGTAATAATAAATCGTTTCTGCTGTCGTTCTGAGAGATTTGCTTCCTGGTTCATTAACATAATTGTCGATTATGACCTCAGGGTCTCTCGTAGGCAAACTAGATTCAGTTCACGTGTTCAACTCCTGAATTAAATTTTCTGCTTCAATGTCAGGCTCAAAGAGTCTTCTTAAGCACCCTGGGTTTGAAACAAAAACTAATTCACGTTTGAAAGGCCCTACAGACATTTTCAATTTAGCTCTGAAAGCTTGTCGAATCCGATTAGAGCTTTGAGCTTTCTTGAAAGCTACTATTGCGTCATGCAATGAGTTCCTTTGATCAACCACAACTTGCGAATTCGTTTTGTCTTCGATGTCAGCTGTACTATTATGGTCTGAAAAATCTGGTACAGGGGGTTTCCCCAAAGCAGTTTGATAAGGCAAAAACCCATATCATTTTTGCTACGAATTCTTGGCTGAAACAGCCTGCGCGTGGTGAATTTCAACTTTTTTGTGATGGTGTTCTACTAGCTTCAACAGCAATTCAGTAACTACAACATTGTTTCTCTCTCAAATCCCAATGGACTCCTCGCGGCAGTTGTAACCATTGAACGCAAATCTTCGTCACTGAATTATCATCCATTGTCAATGATGACTTGATTAAAATGACCGAGCGCAGATATCTACTGCTGAAAGGATGCTCCCATGATTTCCGAAGGTAGCTTGCTCTCAACCAAGGCTGCTCAAAAATTAATTTTCAATTGAAAAATTGAATTTCAGCGAAAAATCAATTAACGGAAATGGAGAAAACTAAAAATCCATTAATGGCCATTATGGCCATTAATGGCGTTCAGTTCGAATGTTTCTCAGTTTTCTTCTTGAAGAGCGTCATTGACGGTTTCAACATTCCACATTCGTGCATTGGCTTTGAGAAAGAGCTGTTCTTCGAGATGTAAAGGGTTTATTGACTGCCGCAGGTCACCCAGAGAATACCCAGTTGCGCTGAAAAATCTTTCAATACGGTTCGAGGTCGGCTCCAAAAAGTTGTTTGCACTTTGTTTGGATTTCCACTTTCCACCGCACAAGACATCTTTCTCTGAAATAACGGAAATAGCCTTTAATTTTTCGAATTAAAAATCCATTAATGCCATTTTGAATATTAAAAAATCCATTAATGGCCATCCATTAATGGCCGTTAATTTTTTCCCCCATTAATTTTTGAACAGCCTTGCTCTCAACTATCACTGCTTGACTGAAACGCGAGAAAATGTTGATAAAGTGTAGATACCAGATATTGCTGCCCAAAATGGTCAAATGATGTAGGTCGAGACATTTGGCCTTTCTGTGACATATTAGCAGTTTTTAATAGTTTGTACGCTTTAACCGGGTCGGTTAAAGCAAGCTTTAACGGTCATTCCAAGGGCAGCAGCTCGATGATTTGATCTTCAAACGCTACAACGTACTCTGATACTTATTAAGATGCTGGTCTCGAACGCCTCACAAATTCCATATGCTCTGTCAGATTTTTCTAACTCAAACGCATCATCACGCCGACCAATCAAGATTTCAGGCCATTTTCTGCTTTAAGTTTGGCACAGGAACTTCTAGTGCAACCTCTCTGTACAGAACCAAAGTCAATGCTATGCTAGCGTTCGCTTTTCTTCTACGTCTCATATTTCTTTCGCACATCACGTGCAGAATTTTTAAATCATGACTGCACGATCATTTTCAGCCATCTGCTTGTAGATCGATATTGCAGCAATAATCCTGCTGGTATTAAAATGACAGACGTTTGTTAGTTCAAACCAACATCGATATCTGTAAAGTATATAAAAATAACTTCATAAATATTCATAATTAACAGGTGTAGACGTAACAGCTTCTCCACCGCTCCCCTTATTATGGACCAAAAGTTTCATGAACCAATTAACTTTTTCCAAAGAGTGTAGAAATGCGTTCTCCGCTCTGTTAATGTTTCTGTAAAGCTCTTTCATGACCAGTGTCGCGCATTGTAGCTAAATCAATTTTTCATTTGCAATAGACAATTTGTCGAAAGGAATTAAGGTATTGAAATGGTTTTCTATTGTCCTTTAATATCTTCAGCAAGAATATCGAGTTTTTAGTTTTTTTTTATTTCAGCATCATCTGCATTAGGAGCAATCAATGCTGCATGTGCCAAGTTGTTAATTATTTACGGATGGGATCAGTCATCAGTATCTAATCTGTTACAACGGTGCCAAGCTAGCCTGGGGTTCCATTTGTTCAGCGATCCCGTGGCGAATTTTCATGGCGGCGCAGTTACGAATTCTGCTCAAGAGTATAGTCAACCCGCAAACCATTGTGCTTCACAACATCAACGGTGGCCAAGACCAACATATCCTTCATTAGGAACAACCGCTCTGCGCAGCAGTGGAGGATTTCGACCCTGGATTCCGCCTCCATGGGACACAGCGTTTCGATTACAACCTGCTTTATCTCAAAATTATATTCATCCTGTAAACACCTTAGTCAAAAATCCACGGCGGTGTAACGCTAAAAACAAGAAGCAGAATAAGATGAGCAGGAAGCAGAAAAAAGCTGAATCGGTGAAAAAAGTACCACTGAAGCGAACAATTTTGAAGGTAGCACCGAAGTCAGTGTTGGAGGGCAAAATGACGAGGCTGGAAATTATGATCAGACAAAATAACTTGATTCCGGAATGGGAACGGAGGAATTACGCTTCTATTCTCAATAAAGTCTGCAATGAAAGTGAGTACAGGCAACATTATTTCAAAGGGGTTTACATTTGTTTGATTTTCAAACGACATAAATTATCGACTTTACTTATCTAAGCATTTAGATTGCTATGAAATTAAGTAAACGAAGTGGATTTTCACTCAGTTGGGTCGTGTAGTTCAGTTTGTTTTTCAAGAAAAAGTGTACGAATTTCTTTTTCAAGAAAAAGTGTACGAATTTTTAATTTTTCGCGGTTTGAACTGTGAATACTTTTCAAGTTCTCATTGTTCCGACTTTCGATACGAAAGTAACGGAATATTTGTGCTCGGGGTGGGTTTTTTTTTTCTTCAGACAAATTTCGACTTTTTAACTAGCCATTTTTGACGGAATTTTTTCATATCATTCGAAAGCTATTGTTGCCCTGAGCTCAAAATTGAAAAGTTATATCAGCTGTGATCATTTTTCGTAAATTTATGGGGGTTTAAAGATTGCCATTTGGCCAATTTGGGACAATTAACGCGCGATATATTTCGCGCTATTAACGCGTAAGCGGAGATTTAATCCGTCTTAAAATCGTTCCAAATTGGTTGAAGGAAGCTTATTTGCCATAATTGATTTGTTACAAGGAGCTAAATCTATCCTTTTGTACTTTATATGGCGTGTGGGGGGATGATTTTCATAAAAAATTTCAAATTTTAGAGAAAAAAAATTTCATTTTATTTTATTACATTTAATTTTTTGATGTTATTACTGCTCCAAAAAAACCTTAAAAGGCAGTCGGAACATTCAGGGCTTCGGCCTGTTATGAGCAGTCTAGTTCGATTTTCGAAGCAAACTACGACACTCTCTTCCTCAATAACAAAATTGCAAATGGGGTGCAAAATTGAACTATGCTTTTTTCAATGTTTTACTTATTTACACAAGCAAAGCTTGTGTGACAGTATGAAATCTCTTTTTTTTCAACCTAAGTAGCAAATATTAGTGTTCATTTTCAAAGTGTTTTTATTTTGATCAATAACCAGCTATTAAGTGCAGCCAATGCTAAGCATTTTAACACAGGCTTTTATTTTACAAATTGCACTTAAGCTTCAAGGTATCGTGGATCTGTAGCGTAGAGGTAAGGAAGGAGACCCGCAACAAAATAAGAGGGTTCGAACCTGGGCAGGGTCGGTTGTTTTAATCAACTTTTTCGTATACTAGTTAAAATACGTCCGCTCTATAAATTGATGCATGTTAGTTGGTAATTTTTTTTTCAAACTGACTGGTACTGCGTCACATACCAATTATGTAGACTCATAACTGGCGTGCGTCACTAAAGAAATTTTTCAAACTGAAAGTTTTACTCATTTAGTTTTTCCCAGTAACGTTATCGGTCATAATTGCAACTTCGCATCTAAGTGAAAAAATTGCTAATTATTTTCAAATTAGGTTACTTTTCTCGAAAAAGTTTGAGTGCTTGAATTCCATTTTACAGTGTCAGAGAACGTGGGTTGAGCACACTTATTGAGTTCATTTTTTAGGAAATTGTCTTAAATCTTGTTCACGCTCAATTTCGATTTTTTGTGGTTTGACTTTTAATTTTTCAAGCTCAACGCAAATTTGTTCGCTTTATGGATGGCAAGTTACAATCTCCAATTACGAAAAGGCAAATTGTGTTAAAAAAACGTAAATAAACTCAGTTTCGAAAGTGGATTTTAAGTTTTATATTTACTAGTGTAAGGAAAAATATCGATTGATCCAGTTTTCTATAATTGGGTTAGGTTTTGCTAAGCTAGATTAAGAGCATCGTGTTATTGTACGAGGCCATTTTTTCCGATCCAACTCGCATAAAAAAGTGTTTTTTTTTTCTAGAACACTTTTGCCGCATAGTATTGGCAATTTGATTTCATGTGTTATCCGCTTTACGAGTGGCTAGTTGTTAGATTCCCGTAAAAGTATTTGTTTTTCAAATGTTATTTAAATTTTTTTTATCTTTTTTTCTTACCTTTTTGCTTTTTATAACTATTTATTAGCTTTTTTGCTTGTGCTTGTGTTATTGTTCTAAAAAGGCTATTCGTTTTCTTTTGGTTTTTCCTGAGTTCATTGACTCGTTTTCAACTTTTTTGGCTATGTTTTGCTTTCATTGTCACGGTTTGAAATTTGATCAATTTGTTTTGTTTCCTTTACTTGAACAACAGTTCCAACTGTCTGTTGACTACGTTTCTGATTATCTAATCAGTATTTATTTTCTCGACACGTTGATTTTTTCGATCACTTGAATACATTTTTTCAGCAGAAAGATAAATTTGATTGAACTTGGTTAATTACATGACATAGGTATTCAATTGTATTTTTTTGACGTTTAATTGATACATCAATGTCAGAGTTTGAAGTCAATGGTAATATGAAATGAAATACAAATCTAACTGAGATAATAATGTGATTGGTTTTATAAATTGATGTCGACCTTTGAGTGTTTGCTGATTGATTTATAAATTTTCGCTGGCCCAACTTTCATTGTTTTTCAAATTTTCAATGGTTCAGATAATGTGCGTAAAATAAATTACGCTACTAAGTTAGAAAACATTGCGAGTAGTTGATCACGAGAGAATTTAATGTTCGACCACTGACTTTTGTGAAAAACTTTGGCGTCGGTTTACTTTTTTTTTTTGCTGGGTAAATAAGATAAAAACAAATGAAAATTGAATGGGTCGAATGATATGTCATATTAAAGTAATTTCAGTTGTGATTCGTTGGAACCATTTTGAAAAAAAAAAAACAACAACCAAACGTGTTCTCTGTGTTATCGGGATTCTTTATCTAATCTTTGTCTAATTTTTTTGTATTTTTTTTCTAGAAAGCGATTGCATTATCAGGGCAACTATAATGCAAATTCAAGTAAAATTAAATCCAAAAGGCCGCAACAAATTTAGTCATTTGATATTTACACCAATCTTTGTTGAAGCTCCAGGTGTTTTGCGGGTACCTGGAACCATAACCATCGATCAGTTCTTGGATCTACCGCCTAAACCAACGATTGGTACAGATGCCAGACCGAATGAATTATTAATCAGAAAATTTACCAAATCTGTCATTGTTCCAACAAAAGCGATGGATATGCTTGGTCTTTGGAATGTGGCAAGTCGCGAGATGCAAGTAATTGATCTTCCCAAAGCGCACAGGAGAACAAAGCTACTCCCAGCGTTTGGACATGAGATGGTCTATTCATCTGATATCTATTACTCCATTAAAGTACTTGGTAAGATGATTGTCTTAAAAACAATTGATAATTTCATATTACAAAACAGGGACCCGCCTTCCTCAGGGATTCGACCTGTTTTTTTTTAAAACATCAATTAAAACATGACCAACCCTACTGTTTTTAGAGGCGGATTTGGCGCCAACATACACTTATTTCGAAGGTGAGTGCATGCCAAAAAAAACGCGATATTTTAGTCAAAATTTTCCAAAAAGTGTCCGAAAACGGCGTTTTTGACCCGTTTTTTTTTCTTCAAAACACGTGTAAAACATTGTGTCAAAACAGGCACTTTATCCTGTTCTGGGAGCGCTCAGAAAATCATTTTGGTCAACCTAAAAAAAGAAAAGCAAAATTTTCGAAAACTTTTGAATCCGCCCCCCTCCCCTCGAGAAAATCCTAAATCCGTTCTGTTACAAATTAAGTGTAATGCTTGAGATTTTGCGCCTTTTCCCGACCACAACCTGGCGAATGAATCATAGCTGTTTTTTTTCGCGAATTCGACGTTTTCCAAATGCAACATAATGGGTGCGGTGCCGATTTTTGCGCCGTATTTAAGTTATTTGTGTTCTGAAATTGATCGCAAACTTCAAAGTATTGAATTTTGAGATTAAAAAAAAATCTTCAGAAAAATAAATAAGAAAAAATGATATTTGATCTCAGCTGTGTCCAATTCTTTCAGCTTCCACTACAAAAATGGCTGAAGAAGCGTGGGCTGCCAAATTAATTCAGGTGAAATTAGGTGACACCCAGCTGGCAAAAAAGCTAATCGAAAACTACCTTGCAGCCAGCAAAACCACAGAAGTTCTGCTCTGTCTAAATGGAATGAGGGAATCAATGCCAGTAAAAGATGAATTGACAGGCACAGTATCGTGTGTTTCCAGAATAGCTGACGATAGACAGCTAAACGAAGAGTTGTCACAACTGAAATGTCGTCCCGTTGACCCCAGAAAAAAAGGTTCCACTCTATGCTCATGGGGGGTGGACCAATTACAAGGAAGTCAGTGGTCATCTGCATTGGAAGAAAGGAAGTTCTTGGAAGAAAAAAGGTCTCAGCTAACTTCCGAATTACAAAAAAATGCTCGCCTTATGAAGTTGAACTTTACGAATCAGGCTGAGTTGGTCATTTGCGATGATTTGCGCGATTTGAATATGTTACGTAAAAACCTGTTTGTCGAATCGTTGGAGTTTGAGTACGACTACAGTTTTGAGAAAGGTAACTTTTCTACGGTTTTGCTTATTAACAATCGATATTCGTTTAAAGAAACATCGACTGAAAGTTTTGATGATGCTGTGAAAAATTGTGTACTGCAAGCGAATAAGCTCATGTTTGAAGTCAGACAGCGTAGATGTGAAGATGTGATTCCTGGAAATCAAACCGAAGACTCGAAGCTGCTGGTCAGTCTTTTCGAGCTGAAAACCGGACTTCTATTGGATAACTTCGTCGTAAAACCAGAGTTTAGAGACGGAAGAAAACCGTGGGCGGCGAGTGCATTAATTGAACAGAAGCAATTCAAGTCATTGGCTTGTCATTCTCTCAAAATGAAGGCATACATGGATGTGATGCTCTATTACTTGAAGGAAGAACATAATTGCCTTGTTTGGTGCATTACCTGATGAGAAATGTTCTTTGATATTTTGATTTGAAGTTGTCTCTCAAAGAGAGCAACAGCTTGTGTTTTGTCCTTGTGTTCAAAAACTCTATCCTGAAGCAGAAGAGTTTAGATAAGAAAAACTGAGTTTTGTAAGCTTTCGTTTTTTTAAATTAGTGAGAAGGATTCAAATATAGAAATTTTGTCCACTAATTTTGTATGATCGATAGCGTAACGTGTGATGTGTGTGCATTAGTAGCCTTGTCATTGGTTTGTCGGATGTTGTTGGAGGTGCTGGGACAACTCGCAAAAAAGGCTGCTCGCATTTTTCTTTAAAAAAAAAGAAAACTCGCCAAAAGTGGCAACTCGTTTTCATAGAGAGATCGGAGATGTTCATGAATTAGATTTTTGTCCCCACAGATATTGCAAACGGTTACGAGTATTTTTTGAAAATATTTTGTTTTTGCATACGGTTCCCCACGTCTTTTGACAGCTATGCACCTTAAAAGGTCATGCTTTTTACCCCTTGTCAAGTGTTTCTTCTAAATTAAAAAAAGGTGAGACACGTAGAAAAACTTGCTTTCACCCTTTCGCTCATGGGCAATGCTGAGTGTAAATACTTTTTTTTTTACAAATAAATCGTCACGTGTAAAGTTTTGCGGTTTTGAAGGTCTTTTTCAATATTTCCTAGTTTCTATCCCACTTTTTTCATAAAATCGAATTTCATTGTTTTTTTTTCATCTTCAAAGATCAAGACTAGCGCTGATTTGCAAAATGATAGGAAACAGATTTGGAAGTCAGAATGACAATGATTTCGGTTGTGAGCGATTTACCAAAATAATGCAACAACTGTTTTGGACCAACTTTTCGGTGTTAAACAAACAAAAAGACTCTCCGCATTAATTATTGAAAATAAATTATAAAATCAACGGCCCTTTTAAAGAGTAATTAACGTAGTGAATACTCTTATATAGGTCTTGGTGATTTTTTTGTTTGTTTTCTGGAAATTTTCTTGAAATTTGTTCACCTTCAGTTTTGGTTTTTCGCGGTTTGACTTATGATTTTTTTGAAGTTCAGTTCCTTGTGAAAAGGAAGGAAATTTCACAATTGAACAGCAAAAGTGTAAAGGTCACAAAAACGTGACAGACTGAAACTTTTGAAAATCTATCTACTATCGATCCATTATATATTTAAATGCGAGGGCTACTAGTTCGCCATTTTAAAGCTTTTCCTACGTATTATTTTCGCATGTTTAACTAAAGATTTTTTTCATGTTTAAGCTATTACCCTTGCGATAAGCGAGGGTATTGCAACCGGAAACTAGACTCCTTTCCCGCTAACTACTTTGTGAACAGGACGCATTGGACGTCTAGACTCATCGCTACCTTGTTTGATAAGGCACTCAAATTTTCTAGCGTTCGCGGCCAAGTTAGCCTGGTGGTAACGAATATGCCTGGGACGGCAAAGGACCTGTTTTCATTTTCAAACGGGGAATGTTCTGTTTCAAATAAAATTGTCGGCTAATTATTTGTATGCTTATGTGTTATCGGCTTACTTGTCACATCTTGGAATTATTTTTTTTGCGTACAATGTTCTTTATATTTGTTTTGTACTTGATTTACGCCTACATTTTGTAATTTTTTTAACCTGTATTCGTATTTCCTGTGTTTTTGTTGTTTCGCTAAACAAATACTCGGCCAAAAGTATTTCAGCTTATTTGCCATTGGTTTAATTACCTAATTTTTGGCCGTTCAAGATAAACATTTTAGGCACTCACCTCCGAACTATTCAAATTAGTTGTATGTTTTAAAAAATCAGTTTGTTAAAATTTTTTTTCGTTTTGGAAAGTTTTTTCAATTTTTGCAATTTTTTTTTCTCAGAAACTTCTCTTGATTTTCAAAAAGGGGTATCAATTGCTCCTTTTTGTGCTTGCGTCCTCCCCTAGAGTTTTTTAATTGACCCCTCT
Source organism: Symsagittifera roscoffensis (assembly GCF_963678635.1). Taxonomy (NCBI): domain Eukaryota; kingdom Metazoa; phylum Xenacoelomorpha; order Acoela; family Convolutidae; genus Symsagittifera; species Symsagittifera roscoffensis. The sequence continues at coordinate 18,305,345 of NC_087062.1, read as the reverse complement.
GTCTGTAGCCTTAGAAAAAGTGTGGACGATTATTTGAACCATATTTTTTGATTTTTTTTTTCGTTTTCTCGAAAACTACCCGTCTTAAATTTAAGTTTTTGGTCTCAATACATTGAGCTCTTTAAAAAGCTCCCCTGCATAGGTGGCTACGACCAAACTTTTTTTTGCATTTTTTGATTTTTGACCGTTTTGTGAATCTTTTTGACTTTTCTCGAAAGCTAACCTCTCAAATCTGATTTTGTAGGTTCGATGAGATAACGGGTAGTGCGAATCTCTTCTGCATTAGCTGACCCTAACAAAAAGTTTTACAAAGAAGTTATCGCCCTCTAAAAGTCAAATTTTTGATTTTTTTGGACCGTTTTTAAACTTTTTGAATATTCTCGAAACCTACCTTGTCATATGTGAGATTTTGGGTTCATTTCTCAGAATAAATTTTATTTTGGTTCCTATTCACTTATAAAAATAGTTTGACTCCAAAATTTTTGTTGCTCGCTAAAGTAAAAAATTTTGATTTTGTGACCCTTTTTTTAAGTTTTTGTCTTTTCTCAAAATCTGCCCTCCCAAATCTGAGACTTTGGGTTCATCCGAAAATAAATATTGCGTGAATTCTCTCAGCGTAGCGTTTCTGCATGACTTTTTCACACAAAAAGCTCTTATTCTCGGAATCATCAAATTTTCGATTTGTTGAACATTTTTTGGACTTTTCCTTGCTAACTATCCAGTCAAATTTTATATTATAAGTTTAATCGGTAAAATAGGTTGTTGAAAGCCTACCTTTACAATTAGCTATGCCTAGTTTTTATAAGAAGAAAATTTACGGCTTTCAAAAAAGTGAAAGTTTCGAAAGTTTGATATTTTTTTTTGGAAATTTGTTGACTTTACGCGAAAACTACCGGCCTAATTCTCAGGGGTGTCGGAAACCAGGTTTTGGAAATTTTTTCTGCTTATGCGACCATAAACAGCTTTTTTTCAGAAAAACGTTACGGATTGTGGTAGGCCCGTAGTTGTTTTTTGTCGAGATATACGAAAACTTGGGTTCACGTAGTTTTTTCAACATCTAAAAATTTTTCTACTAATGTTTTTGTTAATGTTGCATCGCAAGTAGTGCGAAGCTCCGCTTCACCGCTGTGCATACTATATTGCAATGTTTAGGTCTTTTTTCGGCTTTCCAATTTGAATTCAGTTTGCTCTCAGTGTTTCCTCAAGTGTTGCGAATTCGGCCTCCACATCTGAACACCCAAATTTTTTTAGTTTACGACCTTTTTTGAGATTTTTCTAAATTTTTCAGAAGGCTTGAAATTAAAAAATTTCCAATAAATTGAAACTTCCAACCCCGTAGTTGGGCGCTGTCAGGGTACTCTCTGGGGTTGCGAATTTTTTCTCCAAATAAAGCCTTGTAGTTTTCGTGTTATGACGTTTTTTTTTTAATTTCAGAAAGCTTAGATAAAAAACAAAAAACTGAAATTTCCAACCCTGTACTTGGGTACTATGAGTGTCTTCTCAGCCGTTTCAAGTCTTACATACAAATGCGACTGCTCCAGTGATTTAGTTTCCGAGATGTGGCGTTTTTTATGTCTTTTAAAAAATTTTCAAAGAAATTAGATGAAAAGACTTCACGAAGTTTGAACATTCCATCTCGGTAGTGAGGCGCTGTCAGTATACTCTTGAGGTCGCGAACCTTGCTTCTTAAAATGACCGCTCAAATCCGTTTAGTTTTCGGGATACGCCGTTTTGTGTGATTTTTCGAAGTTTTTGGAAAATTTGAAAACTTCACCAAATTTGAAATTCCCAACCCTGTTGTTGGGTACTTTGAGGAAACTGCCTGCACTTGCAAAACTTGCGTCGAACTACGACTGCTCAAAAGCTTCAATTTTCCGAGTTGAGACGTTTTTTTATGATTTTTTTTCAAAAATTAGCAGACAAGTTACAACATTGGATTTTCTCAACCCAATAGATGGGTACTGCCGGAGTAGTCTCAGGGGTTATAATTATTTCTTCCGAATATGGCTGCTGAAGTCAATTTGTTCCAAAACATGACGTTTTTTCAGTATTTTTTTCAAAAGTTATTAGAAAAAGTTCGATGTTATCAAGTTTTACCAAATCATTAAATTCCCAACACTATAATGGGTTGATCTCAAGGTAATTTCAGATAATGCCATTTTTTCCTCAAAGGTTGACTCCTCCAATCATCTCAGTTTTCGAGATATGCCTTTTTTCTCTTTTCCAGCTTTTTCATAAAACTCAATCTAAAAATAACTTAATAAAGTTTGAACTTTCCAACACTATAGTGGGGTGATGCCCAAGTACTCTCAGGAGTGGTGGGGGTGAAGTCAGGTTACTACTACTGGTTGCAGATGTGGCCTCCGTCCTAGTATACTTGCCTAAATTGTTTAAGTTTTCGAAAATGACGTTTTTATGATATTTCAAAAAAAAAATTTTTAACTAAGATTTAAGATTCAAACTAAGAAAAAAGTCTATTTTTGAAATAATTACGCTAGATTTATCTATTGATGGCAGCAAAAGATCTTTTACGGGCTACCAAAAGGAAAGAACTAATATAAACAAGAGTCTCATTCATGAGTTCAAAGATCTTAGCATTAAAATTGTTTATTATGGAAAGTTGTCGGCCTTTTTAGGGTTTTGTTTCTGAGTTCAAAATACTACGACCTGAAACCCAGCACTTTGAAGATTCTTAATTTTAGTTCAAAAAGATCATTAAGTTGAAATTGTTTCTGTTCTTTTTTTGAACTAAAAAGCGTTCTTGGATGCTCGTCTATTGCATTATTTTCGCTGTTTTGAATGTATTTTACTAAACAGCAATTATCACGCTCATCAATCTGTTAGAAGTACTGCAGGTGCGTTACACGCTAGAATTTAATAATCAGATTTCCTAGCAGAATTTGAAGTTAACTTATTGATCCAGTTTTCTCAAACTGGTTTATCTTCGAAAGTCAGTTTTTTCTTTCTTTTAGTTGATTACACTTTTCCAATTATCAGTTGGCTGTTTTTAGTGTTAAGCGGGTAGTTGCGTCTCAGAATTTAGGCGTAATTATAGTAATTATAATAATAATTGTAGTTTCTGCGAATCGCAGAGGAGCTATCAGTAGGCCTTAACAGTCCTATCGAGGATAGTCCATTTGTATTATCTCCCCACATTCCAGACAGTGTTATTTTGTTGAGCGAAGCTGTTTTTTGCGACTCAGGGCCGTTTTTTTGCGTCTAGAACTTTTACGTGGTACCACTATTGCAGCCAAATTTGGTCAGGTTGTGGTAGACCTGAAGCTGGAGGTCAAGTGAGAGATTGTCCTCACACACTATCATTGCCATGGCATGGGATCGAATACACGATCTGACAATTTCAAAGTGAACGCCTTACCACTATGCTAATTGCTTAACTATTCGAGTTTTTTTTTGCGAGTTAACGTGTTACGGTTTGTGGATACGAACCTGAAACTGAACTATTGACGTGTTTCAAACAATTCCCTAGTCTCAGGTGGTTTATGCTTTGAAACTTTCGTATCTTGTCATTTCTTTGTTCTTTTTTGCTGTTTGTTTCTTGTGTTTGTCAAAATTCTTCGCCTGTTCAATATCCGAAGTTAAATGGTTGTACTAAAACTTGATAACTCTGCAATGAGGTCATGATTTAATAAAGTTTGAATTACTTTTTTTGCCGAGAAGAAGTATTTAGTTTTTTTGACATCCAGTTGCGGCCGACTGACCCTGAAGTTTTTATAACGGCGCCTTCGGTGCAAATATATTCTAATTTTGAAGGCGAGTGCGCGCCGAAAAAACGCGATTTTTGGTCATTCTCCAAAAAAGGTTCGAAAACGGCATTTTGACTTTTTTTTTTTTAATTTGCCTGCTGCGCAAAAAAATTGTTTAAAATAGGGTTTTTTCAGTGTTCTGGGAGCTCTAGGAAAATCAACTTGGTCGATTTAAAAAAAGTCGACCTAACATTAAAAATTTGGTCGACCTAACATTAAAAATCCGCCCATATCCCCCTTCCTCGAGAAAATCCTAGACCCGCCCCTGCGTCTGATGAAAAACGTTTTTTTTTGTAATGATAAGTATGACGAATTTTTCTGTGCTTCTTGTTTACAGTCAGGCTACAGTTGTTCGCATTTCATTGTTTCGCATTAATTTCTTAGTTTTGTCCATTCAGTTCCAGGTAGTTGTGAAAACTCAATTGGTTTGTTATTTCATTTTCAGATTAAGATTGCTTTACTGTGAAGTAGAGCGAGTTTGGTACTGTTGTTGGTGGTTTGTGCAAGATAATTGTGCCTGAGCAGATGGCAGGTAATTGTTAAGTGTTACAAAATTTCAATAATTTTTTATAGTTTTCGGCGGAATAAAAACCTATTGTAGGGAATATTCTGTTTGTTTTAAATCATTTGAAATTTGAATCAGCTTTGGGTGATAAAATTAACTTTTGCGAGGATTTTGGAACGCAAAAGGAATTTTTGAACTGCAGCGTTAAAAAGGTACGGCAAAATTAAGTTGAAATTTTGTACCAGCTTGGGGCTTCAATGAAACTGGTGACAGTGCCTCGTCGGCCATCGATTGGGGATTTGGTGCTCCCAGGCGTCCTCCGCAGGTGCGTCAACTTCCTCCTGAACCGGGAGAGAAATTAGTCTTGGACCCTCCGGAAGTTCCTATCACAGAGACGTCCAAAAACAAACAGAGCAAAGTGAAGACCAAAAATATTGGCTACGAAAGAACGGAGAGCTCAATTCATGGGTCGCTTCAACACGGAAATGTGAGGGTTATCAATGGACAACTTGTGAATAACTTTACGCCGTCTCTAGATGCAGCCAGGGCTCCCCATCCGACAGCGCCTACGAATACTCGCCTGTTTCACGAGTTTGTCAAGGGCATCAAACAGCCTGTGAGGTAAATGGTTCTTTTTTAGTCTGGGATGCGGTGCTTATTTAGAAAGTACACCCCTCAATAATTGATTTTGCTTCAATTGGCCTAAAAATCAGATACGACTAAAAAGGACCTTTAAATTGTCCCCAAAATTTCTATAATCTTATTTGTTTTGGCTGATGGGTTGCGGTTCTGTTGTACAATTGGTTTTGTTTTCAGCGCTTTGACCGAATACGGCGGCCAATTTAAGAAATCCATTGCCTTTAAAGAGGTGGCGGTGAAGAAAGAAAACTCAATGCACGGCCCTTTCGCTTTCGTCGCCATAACTAACGGCTATGAACATCCACAGGGAGTGGCTCTGACCAAGAAAAACGCCAAGGCCAAAGCGGCCTCAATCGCCATGTACGCCCTGCACGGACAGGAACCGAAAGAAGAGAAACTAGGAGGAGTCGCCAATCCTTACAACGCCAGAAAAGGTTTGACGATCTCGGTAACGGACTCAGAGTTTGAGCAGCAGCGACAGACTTATGAGCGGGATATTGGATTTAGCACTGTGGCTTCTAGCTCGGTGGCTTCTACGCAGATTATCAACGGGCCGACGAATAAGACTGGTATGTTATTAACAGATTGCCCAACCTTTGTTCAAAATAACATCTTAAAAAAAGAACACTGAATTTCCTGAAATTTGATATATATTAAGAAATATTATTTACACTTGCGAAGCTTGTGCATTAGTACGAAAATTCTTTTTTTCCCAACCTAAGTCGCAAATGTTGGTGCCACTTTTGGGGTACATTTACAGCTTTTTGATAGCAGCTGCTTTGACATTCGAATAGTAATGAATTAACACAGTTGATGCATTTTTAATTCATCAAATGAACCGAAAAAATGCATCAACTGCATTGTGATGTTATATTTTTATTATAACATCACAATAATAAAAAATCGATTTCAGAATTTTTCTAACTCATTTTCTCGCAATTTTTTGAAATGCATATTTTGTTCATAATGTGGCTTTATGCTTTGCGATTTATTTCATGCAAAGTTAGTGTGGATGCCTTCATTTTGTTATATTCCAAATTATTACTCGCAAAATTGAGTATATTTGTATGTGATGTGGTGCTGAATAGCATTGGCAATTTGTTAGCATATCTAGCTGCTTTATTCGTGACTATTGTTTGTCGCTTGTTAAGTTTGACTGGCGGAGGGTATAGTGCGTGAGACTCAGAATATATTGATTGCAGTAGGTCGCAGATTCGAATCCTTCACGTCACGGAGCCGAATTTTTGCTAAGCTTATTTCTACTGTTTCTTATTTAACTTGATAGAGCTACTTTTGCTCGTGTTCTCGTAGGTGTTTGCGAAGCGCAACTTCGCCTCTGTGTCAAAGTTTACAGGCAGTGTAGAAATTGAACGTTTTTTTTTTGACAAAGGAGACAATACTTAATATGACATTATAGCAAAGACATGATTTACGAGAACTTAAATGTTTTCCATGATAAGTTTCCGTAGGATACTTGGCTTGGGTCATTCTTAAATTGGTTCAGAAAAAAATTTTTGTACTTTTTTTGATGTGCAGTTAAGTAAATTTTTGAAAATTTGCTCAATGAATTGGTGATCATCAGGCAATAAAATAATTTTTAATTGAGCAGTTTTGCGCAAATTCACTTTATTGCACATCAAAAAAAAGTGAAAATCAATTGTTTTGAACTATTTAAGAAGGACCAAAGCCAAGTGTCGTATGGAAAGCTATCATGGAAAATGTTTAAGTTCTCTTAAGTTTTAGACTTCTTGTAACATCTTTTTTAAGAACAAGTTAGGTGGTGGTTTCTTAAAACAGCTTGCAAGTAAGACAAGCATTTGTGAACTCATGAAAAGGTCAATACAAACCTCCGTGTATATTTTTAGTTTTTAGCGGTGGTAAATAGGAGGCGTTTTTTCCCAACCTTTTGAAAAAGCGAGTTGATTTAAATTTGACATATAAACACTATTTTCATGTATGGTTGATGTTCTTTCAAAAATTTTACTCTAGTTCCAATTGAAGTCAGCTGATGTACTAGTCTTTTATGTAATGTTTAGTGGACTTGAGTGCTCCGCCTCCAGGTTTCGAGTCGACTAACGAGTGCGACATAGTGTACGAGATATTTCAGCGAAAAGTCAATTTTCTCCTCACCAACTTGGAACAAAATCCAGATCGGCTGCGTCTCTCTTCAAACTTCGCTGGATTCCTTATACAGAAGGGATATGACGCTGCAGAATGCGAGGTTGTTGCATTGGCGGGAGGATCCCATGTGATTGCAAAAGAGCCTGACTTTAACTCCAAGGGTAAAGAGATTCGTGATTGTCACGCAATGGTTCTGGCCAAACGATCGCTTCAACGCTTTTTTTACCAGTGAGTACTTTTTAAATGCTTACGAAATTTAGGTACACATTCGAAGTTTTTGGGCTCATAGTTCGTACATATAATTGTTAGGCGAGATCACAGTTGTGAAAATAGTTTCAAGTAACTTAAGGGTGTTCGCAGATATTTCTAGGTGTTGGTTTGATTATTGCTGTGGCTTCTGCTAACTTATGCAAGAGAAGTTAGCGGAACTTGTCTTATATTGTGAGAAAACTTTTTTCGTCTTGTTGTACGATTTACTACATATGAGCTATGCCCACTTAACGCGCGCGCGATAATTGTTGCTACTTTTTTGGTGCAGGAATGTAGAATGGACCAGTGATCAAGGAATGTGTTTTTTGATCAGAATGGCGATGGATTATACCCCGTAGTCTTTGATTAAGAGTAATGAATGAATTTAGTAGTCTTATATAGGTCGTGGCGGTTTTTTTAAATGTTTTTTTTTTCAGGATGAAGTCTACACTTTGGATAGGCAAGGGTATTGCTATTGGGTACTAGATTTTCCCCCTTAAATAATTTTTCTCATGGGCTCGTCTGGACTCATTTCCTGGTAGCCTCTGTCAGCAGCATATTTACGCGACAGATATTATTTGTGCATTTGAAGTATCTGTCCAATCCGAAATTTGCTTTCAATGATGGTTTTAATTTTACCCACTGTGGTACCGCAACTGCTCCTGCATTTGCAGTAACCATATTATGGCCTTGGCCTAATTGTTCATATTGTTATCTATAAATTATATTATGTTATTATTTATATCAAGGTCAATAATGCGTGACCTTTATTGTCATTGAAGAGATTCACTCTCTCAACTGTAGCTCGGCGTACAGTTAGCCACAGATATTAGGCTGATAAAACAATACGGTTTCAACATTAAATTAACTCTTAGAAACCACTACTGTTCTCATTATAAAACACCAGAGGTTTTATCCGTTATCACATGGCGCAGACAGCAGGATCCGATTTTACAGCTCAAGACAATAGGACAGATATGGGAATCCTAGTATTCTGGGCTTCTGCAAACTCAGATCCACCATGGAATTTCGAAACATGGTTTGATCAATTCCTATTAGCTGTTACAGTCAAAGAGAATGTGGATCCAGAAGTAATGTTAGAAGAACCTAATGTTGTTTTGGAAGAACCTCTACCAGTTCCTGAACCACCGGTACAAAACGAAGATGCGCCTGCAGTAGCAGAGAGAGAAGCCCGGAACAGATTGGCACGGGACAGAGTTGTTCTAGAAAATGAAGAACGGGTTATGAGAGGACCTAAAGTAGGACACAACGTATTCTATCACGAAGTTGGAAAACGTTTGACATCACAATTTTTTCTCGCGTTGGGCGCGGAAGGAAAGAAAAAGTTTATCCAAAAGAATCCGCACACAGAAATATCCAAACTTGGTTTTCGGGAAATAGTGCGATTTGCAAAAATCTCATTTGAGAAAACGAAATGTATTACTTACGAGAGATACAAATTGTTTGCACGATCTCATGAAACGAATGAAACTCTCGAATCCTTTCATGCGGCATTGACTGCACAAGCAGCAAAGGCGGAGCTGGGAGGACTGGAAGAAGAGTTGGTGAGAGATCTATTTATATCCCGGATGAGGAATGTTGTTCTTCAAGACACACTAACTTTTGAAACATTTTCTCCTGAAGAAGTTCTAAAGCGTGCAATAAAATTCGAACAAAGGAAACAAACTACTCAAGCATTTCAAAAGTCTTCAACGAGTACTAACAACTCAGGATTATTTTCAAATTCACAAATGAAAATAAAACAAGAACCGGTTATGGCAATTGGAAACAATGGGTATAACCCTAGACGACAAGGTCAGAATCAGAATAGAAGGAAGCAGTATGACAACAGAAATGCCACAAGATCTAAGGGGGGTCAAAAACAATGCACGCGATGTGGCAGAGTGTTTGGAGAAGGACATCTGAAAAACTGCCCGGCAATGGGTAAATCGTGTAAGAATTGTAACAAACCAATCATTTTGCAAAAATATGCAAATCACAGCAAGTTAACGAAGTTGCAATTGAAGATTCTAGTTTGGAAGAGGAATGTAATTTAATACAAAATTTTGATTCCTGTGACGAATTTGAGATAATGGCGGTAGAAGAGGATTTAACCTCTATTGCAGAAATTGAAAAATACATCAACAAACGAGTATTAGCCAATGTGTACGAAGAAGGAAACGACGAGAAGAAAGCGATGATTGAAAGTCTGAAACTATTGAGAAAGTTGAGATTCGAAGGAATCCAAAATCTCATCAAGTTAAAGTATTGGAGGCCTTAGTGAAAATTGATAGTCATATTTTGAATATGACTATAGACACGGGTAGTCCAGTATCACTTCTGAATTTGGCGACAACGAAACAAATTCTGGAAGGACCTACGAATTCAAAATTTATTCCAGCAGAGAAGCTTAACCTGTCCGCGCAGTTTGTGGGTTACAATAAACGACCTATTTTGATATTAGTAGCATTGAAAGCGAATCTGCGTTCGGCGGGTTGGGAAGTGTTTGGAGCAATGCTGTTAATCACGGAAAGACCTATGCGGTGTGTACTAGGTCTGGATCTTCAAGGTAAACTAGGAATTCAGGCTACTCAGAAACCAGCTCCAACACGAAGATCCAGGTTTGACGTGCTACTGTGCGAGCAGTCAGAAGGTTGGAAACAAAAATTCTTTAGTCAATTTAAAGACCTTTTTGACAGACAAGGGCAGTCAAAGAACCATACTGTGAGTACAAAATTTAAATATCCTTTATGTCCGATCCAAGAAAAAGGTAGGAGAATCCCGATACACATTCAGGATAAAGTACAAGCAGAGCTAGAAAAACTACTTGCGGAAAGGCATGTTCAGAAATTGGATAAATGTACAATTGATTGTTTTATCGCTCCAATTGTCATCACAATTAAGAAAGACAATTCGATTCAGTTATCCTTGGACGCAAAACCCATCAATAGACATTTGTATAAAAATAAATATCAGATGCCAAACGTGGATGAACTGATAGATGGGGTTAGTCAAATAATCACGGCAACAGCAGAAGGTACACTGTTTTTCACCGTGTTGGATTTAAAGTATGCCTACAGTCAAATAAGGCTAACTGCGGACACAGCAAAACAATGCAATTTCAACATCGTAGGAGGTCAGGCAACGGGAACATATAGGTTTCTGACAGGCTTTTACAGGCTGGCGGACATGCCCGCTGAGTTCCAAAAAGCAATGGATAGAACATTGAATCATTCCAAAAACACCTTTTGCTTCCTGGTTCCTGGATGATATCTTAATTGTATCAAAGGGAGAAGCTAAGGATCATGAGAAATTGGTTCGAAATGTGTTGCAGAGGTTGATTGATGAAAATCTCGCATTGAAAATTTCAAAATGTGAATTTTTTCAGCCCTCTGTGAATTGGCTAGGCCATAATTTATCGGCAGAAGGTATAATACCGAAAATTACGAAATCGGAGGCCATTGCAAATCTACAAACTCCCAAGTCACTAAAACAACTTAGATCGTTCATGGGTAGCATTAATCAATTATCTAAGTTCATTCCGAATGCGGCTAATTTAACTGATAAACTCCGACCACTGTTGAAAGAAGAAAATGAAAAAAAAAAGAAAATGAAGAATGTTCGACTACCAGTGAAAAAATTTGATTGGGACAATCAACACTCTGTAGCATTTGAGGAAATAAAAAAAGCAGTAGTCAATATCGCTTTGTTAAACTATTATGATCCATCTAAAGAAACTCGAATAAAGTGCGACGCCAGTCACAGTGGCCTAGGGGCTACTCTTGATCAATGGTCTGATCAAAACGAATGGGTGCCGATTGCATTTGCATCTCGGTATCTAAATTCCCAAGAAAAAAAATATTCTACTAATGAACTCGAGCTGCTAGCAGTAGTTTGGGCTGTAGATCGCTTCAAACATTATTTATTGGGAAAAGAATTTGTCATAGCAACAGATCACAAAGCTTTAACGTCTGCTTTGGGGGAGCATAGATAGATCAAATAAAACGTATCAATCTCGACTAACTAGGTGGGTGGACCGATTACTACCGTATCAATTTAAGGTTATCCATATTCCTGGAAGGGATATGGGTATCGTTGATTATCTCTCGAGAGAGCCCAATGGAGATCCATAGCCTGAATCTGAATTAGATGAGAGATTTGTAGTGACTTCGATTGAAAACTTTCACAAAGCGCTCGACTGTCTGAGCAGTCGGTTTATCGAAACGGATCAAAAGATTGACGTTAACATTCTAGAACAATCTGGAATAAGAAGCGAAATTAACCACTGTAAAGACAACTCATCACACGGTTGCTATGGTGACCGGTTTGTTCAAAACTGGACAAAGCTCGACCGGAACGAAAACGGTCAAAGCTCGCGTTTTCAAAGAGAACCGAATGAGAAAAACACAATAAGCAAAATCTCTCGTATTAAACAGTCGGGTAAAAATTCAAACAAAAAAGATTGCAATAAAATTTCAAACCAATCGGCGATCAGTAGAAGGATGGACAAAAACCAATCGGGGTCAGGAAAGTCGAAGAAGATAACGACCAGACAAAATGAAGAACGAAGGGACGAGTTGACGACCAGACAAAATGAAGAACGAAGGGACGAGTTGACAGAGCAGGTGACGGAAACTACTTTTTCCCGGACACGTATGGTGAAAAGAGGAGCGTGCAGCAGACAGGACTCGGACACTTCCGATTCAGACTTACCCCAAGTCGAGTGGCGAACAGTAAAGTGGTCAATCAAACCCAAAAGACATAAAGAGATCACATCTGCCAACTCAGCAGAGACAAACCTAATCTCATTTTGGGACCTCATGGGGGGGAGAAAAATCTAGTAACCCGAAAAGCTTACTCGAACTCGAAGCACGGACAGTATTGGAAGATAGAAACAGACGAGAACAGAACTTGGAGACAAATGTCCAAAGAGAAAAACCACCGATAATAGAAGTGGATCTTACGGCTGAAAGTCTGTCCGAGAGCCCAGAAGTCAGTGTGATTAAAAAGAAAAGATAACTCACAAATCCAGGAAAGACGACCCTTGACAAGTGGAGATGAGTACAGAAAATAGTCTCGACAACCTTACAAAGTTGTTCGACAGAAACCTGTTAGTAGAGTTGATCTCTGAGGATGCTTGGATGGATAGACTTCTGCGAGTAATTGAAAGAAACGATCGTCATAGTTTCGAGTTGATGGGTCCCTATACAAATCATCTCTGGCACCAACTCTCCGTGGTGGATGATTGTATATTAGTGGACAACAGGCTGGCTGTTCCGGGGCAATTGCCGCAAGGAGTGCTGAAGAGAGTTTATCGCGGTCACCCAGGTCAGGAAGCGATGCTAGATGTTTCGAAATACCTGTGGTGGCCGCACATGCACAAAGATATAGTCAATCTGGCGGAGGAATGCAGAAGCTGCACCCGCTACGGTAAGAATGCTAAGTACATCATACCGAAAAATGCTAGTAAACCTCTTCCGCTGCTAATGCAGCCGGGTCAAGAAGTTCAATTAGATTATGCTGGTCCACTAAAAGACTATAAAGGAAAAAATATATATTTGCTGGTAGCAATAGATAGGTATTGAGTTTCTGTCGGTAAAGATCACTAAATCAACAGGGGGAAAATCGTCGACGAAATTTCTTCGTTCCTACATTGATATTCACGGAATACCCGAATCAATAAGAACCGACCAATTCTCTGGTTTTAAAGGTAAACTATGCGAAAATATTGTTCTGACAATAACATTGAACAAAAATTCTGTCCGGTCGGGGATCATCGCGGATGCGGCTTAGTGGACCGTACTATACAAACCATCAAAAGGAGATTGGGAGTTATGTTACTAGATGAAAATGTAACATCAACAAAACTATGTCTTAGTACAATACTTCGTGATCTCCGATGGAGTAAACAAAAAAACAATACAAATGTCGCCATTCGAAGCCCATTTTGGTCGATTTGCCAAAAACTGAATTTAAAATTCTGAGTGACAAATTTTTACGAAATTCTGATCGTTTAGATAAAGAACACCTGGAACGTTCTGCGCTCACTGCCTCACAACTCAAAAGGCGCATTGACCAGTCTCGCGATGGCCTGAAAATTGTCAGAAAAGGACAAAACAGCCGAGATATGAGCCCATTATTTAAACAGCAAGTTGACTCAGCCCATGATCGTGCGAGAGCGCGGCATTAAAGGAACTCTTGGAAGATAATGCCAGGTGGAACCACACCAGACGTGACACATCTGCAAATGAGCTAAGGCGTACTGTGGAGGATACGAGTACGATTAACCCCGAATTAGGTAAAGAAATGTTGTATTCGTGGGAGCGTGGCTTTATCGAGGATAAACCAGAAGATATCGTCAGTCAGCGTCAATGGTCACCCATACTGATCAGGAAAGATGTGGGGAGGAGAATTCGAAAGGCCCTCACAAGGCCGTTGAGAGGAAAAGTTGTTGCAGAAACGCCCTCTACTGTCAAAACAGCAGCGGGGGCCATATATAGGAAGAGTGACATTGCTAAAGCTAAGGTTGTCGTGCAGGACAAAGTGAACCATCGTCGTTCCCCAACAGGAGAAGAACCTAAGAAGAAACAGCAAAAACAATCACAACGGCAATCTGAGGAACAAGAAGAAGCTAAGGATAGTGGGTCTGACGAGGATTTACTGCTAGAGCAGCAACTTTGGATCCAGTAGAGGCACAGAGAAAATTCCAGGACAGTCCCACAGTGGTCACATCAAAAGATATCTTGCAAGGTGGTGGTCTAAATCTAGCGGTGAAAAGGGCTAAACCTAACATGGCCGGACCCTTCACCAAACCGTCTAAAATAAAAGGGGGCGGAGGCACAAAAGATTCGAAACAAGTCAATCTTAAGAATAAGTGCGCTGCCGCGGCAGACGAAGGACAACAACCTCAAGCGTGTTCGTCAAACTCAGCGGTGGTCCCAAAATCGACTTCTACACCTCACAGCACTAAAACCGGTAAAAAGAAAGAAATATCACGCAATAAATCTCCAGAAACCATTCTGGACACTTTCAACAGTAAAGATTTAACGGCAGCAGATTGGAATCGATTGGCTGATCAGGTACTTGAGAGAGGAGTACAGCGTACGGCGGCAGATATATTACATTCTAAAAAGAATGCGGGAGATGATGAAGATTCTAATAACCCTCCAGGGTTTTCAGACGAATCAGAAGAGGAAGAAACGTCTGTACGCAAAAGCGGGAGATCGAAAAAAGGACCGAGTAGATACGGTGATCCAATCAAACACTCTGTAAAGTCGATCTCATACCATAATGATCTCTTGGATTTGAATCAGGCCGCTTTAGAGGCATACAGGATCAAACTAGCAACTTTTAAACCCGATTCGACGAATTCGGTGGAAACGAAATTTGGTCTACTGGAAAAACATCTCTTTAGAAGAAAATTCGGCAGCGAGGCGCTTGATACTAACCGGTCTTGGAATGCTGAGTGGCGGGTTCCACTAAATTTGAGGAAGAGCATGAGGAGAAAGAAGAAGTGATGAAACCAAGTCGCGAATGCACAAGAGACAAATTAAGAAACAAAGCCAAAAGAAAAAACTTCTTAAACTGAGTATTAAAACTCGTATGCATTATTATTAAAATTTGATAATGTATTATAAAATTTTCTTGGTCAAGCGGGGTATGTGGTACCGCAACTGCTCCTGCATTTGCAGTAACCGTATAATGGCCTTGGCCTAATTGTTCATATTGTTATCTATAACAAGGTCAATAATGCGTGACATTTATTGTCATTGAAGAGACTAACTCTCTCAACTGTAGCTCGGCGTACAGTTAGCCGCAGATATTAGGCTGATAAAACAATACGGTTTCAACATTAAATGAACTCTTAGAAACCACTACTGTTCTCATAATAAAATACCAGAGATTTTATCCGTTATCAACAATTTGTCAACGTTTCATTTTTTTATTTATCTTTTCTTTTTTTTCGGCTTGATAGGTTTCTTCCTATTTTATGTCGGCTTAGTGGCCTCTTTTTGCCTCGTGCGACGAGCGAAAAAAGTTTGCGTGTGTGTGTTTTTGTTTTGAGTGTGAGTGGGACTTATTAACTTTTTTACTTCTTAAGTCTTGTTGAACTTTTTTCGGCTTACAGGGTTTCGGCCTAAGTATTTTTGGCGTTATTACTGCTTGGTAAATTTTCTTCCGATGCTAGTTTCACATTATGTTGTCATATGATTTGTTTTGTTCACAGTAGCGTCAGCTTAAGGTATAAATTGGAACCTTGTTTTTTTCCCACCTAACTCGCAATTATAGGTGCCACTTTTGCGGCACCTTCACAGCTTTTTGATAGCATGTGCTTTGACATTCAATAAGAAATAAGTTAACACAGTTTATGCATTTTTACACAAGCAATGCTTGTGTTTTAGTATGAACTATCTTTTTTTTCCAAATTAAGTCGCTAAAATTGTTGCAACGCAAACATTGTTGCGATAAAATGTGTTCATTTTGAAAGTGTTCATTTTGATCAATAACCAGCTATTAAATACAGCCATTGCTAAGGAATATAAAACAGACTTATTGTTCCGACTTTCGTAACGACAGTAGTGAAATATTTGTGCTCGGGGTGGTTTTTTTCTTCACACTTAAAATTGAACTGAGCTTAAATTTGAAAAGACATTTCACCTGTGATCATTTTTTGCCAAGTTATGGGGGTTTAAAAATTGCCATTTGGCCTATTTGGGACAATTAACACGAGATATATTTCGCACTGTTAGCGCGTAAGCGGAGATTTAATCCGTCATAGAAATCGTTCCAAATTGGTTAAAGGAAGCTTATTTGCCATAATTGATTTGTTGCTAGGAGCGAAATTTATCACTTGGTTTTTAATATGGCGCAGACCGAATCCTAGACCTAGCAGAGGTTTTGCTAATTCGTGGTTTATTGCCATTTTTTTGCTTTTTCTAGAGCTGCTTTTTGTCGTGTTTTTGCTAGTGTTTGCGAAGTGAAGCTTCGCTTCTGTGTTCAAAACAAGCGCTATTGATTTTGATGGATCTATTTTTTTTCAAATTTTTTTCTGACTTAGCGGCTTTCCTGTTTTTAAGAGTCGATGAACGTAGTTCAGACTCTTATAAAGGTCGCAAATACTTTTTTCGGATTTTTTTTCAGGGAAAGTCTTAAAATTTGTACAGGCTCAAATTTACTTTTTTTGCGGTTTGAATTTTGATTTCTTTTCAAGTTCAGTTCATTTCCTTTGTTAAAAGAAAGGCAAACTCCACTATCGAACCGAGAGCGGAAAGGTTAGAAAAACGTGATCGGCTTCTAGTTTCGAAACTGAAATCTAGGTTTCAGATTTCCCAGCGGAATAAAAAGTGAACCATTGATCCAGTTTTCGCAAGTTTAAATAATTTTGTCTAATGGCAATCAAAAATTCTTCTAAAATTTCAGAAGATCTTTAAATACATCTATTGTTGTCTTCGAATTTCGAAAGTTCGGATTTTTCAAAAAGTATGCGTTTCTTGACTCTTTCCATTTGTCTGTTGATGATCATATTTTATCAATTCAAATTCAACCAACCATCCAGCGCATCTGCCGTAGAGGTAACCTACTTGCTTGAGACAGCAAAGGCTTGTTGTTCGCATCCGGCCGGGATCTGTTTTTATCGCAAACTTGAGTTTTTGTGCTTTTTTGCACTATCCCATGTCTATTTATTTTTGTCGGATTAGTCTTAGTGCCCGTTGCCCGACTTTTTTTGAAGGGTCAGTTTTCGTCCAAGCTCCTGTCACACCCATGATTAAGACGACAATGCCCGGGAGTTTGATTCTAGGCCGTAGCTGTATTAAGGGAAGTTAAAGTTTCGGCTATTTTAGATTGTCTGTCTGCTGATTTTTGCGGGCTTAGTTCACTCTTAGAGGACTTTTTTTGGCTTTAATTCAGCATTGCGAATGCTCCTTATTTAGTTTCAAATGGTGCAGGTAATTTTTTTCACAATCTTATAATTTTTTTTTCGAAAAATGATTTGAAGGTTTTTTAGTTTTTGATTTTTCTTTTCTCCTTTTTGTATCACAAATCGATCGACTTCTATCTTCGAAAATGAAATTTAATTATGAAATTTCGAAGCGAAGTAAAAAATTTAATTATTTATCCAGTTTTCTCAAATTGGGTTAGTTTTATCAACAAAGGATCAAGCCTGAATTGTACATGAAATTGAAAGAGCTTCAAGGCTCGTATTTTTTCTTCAAAATTTGCAAGTTGAAGTTTTTTTGGAAAACAATTCATTTTTCTGTTTCCTTGTTACGCTTGCGATTAGCAAGCGTTATCAAATCGGAATGTAGATTTTTCCGGGTTAACAACTTGTTTAACAAAATCAGTTGAATCGCTTGACATGCTCGTCACTTGACATCCTATTCAGGTAACATGCTCATTTTCATCAAATTTCAAATTTAACTACTGGGTGGATACTACTAGTTACTACAGAATAGTTTCGGGGGGGGGGGGCTTACAATTTTTTTTCGGTGAAACAAGATTGTAACCTTGCTTCCGCTTCTTAAGTTTTGTTCAGTTGCTAATATGCTTTTATTTTTGTCTTGCTTGGCATGTTTGCCTAGAGTTCCTGTTTGATTAAATTGGGTTTCATGAAAATGAATGAGATTGGGGTGCTTTTATTTTATTTTTTAAACGCTTTGGAAATTTTGCATATCTATTTTTGCAAAAATTTTGTTTTTTATTCTCACAAACGCACCGATTTCAAAAAGGGTATCCATGAAAAGACTGCCTGCACCCATGTGTGCCTGCTTACTCCTCTGGTCTCTTTTTGCTTTACCCTTTTGTCTACAGCCTTCGAAAAAGTCTTAGGTGGAATATTTGACCGATATTTTTATTGACTTTTTTTCGTTTTCTCTCAAACTAAAAAAATATATATTCTATTCATTGAAACCAAATATAAGATTTTGGTTTCAATGAAAAGAATAGATTTGAAAAGTTCCCCTCCAGAAGCTGGTTTGACCAATGTTTTTTTACACATAAAATTATGACCCTCGGAATAGTCAATTTTTTTTGACCGTTTTTTGAATCTTTTTCATTTTTTCTACCTAACCTATTAAACTTGAGGTTGTAGATTCAATGGAGATAAGTGGTAGTAGGAAGGTTCACTGCATTAGTGGCCACTCAGAATATTTTTACTCAAAAAGTTATCGTTCTTTTTTTTTTTTTAATTTTTGAACTTTTCTAAATTTTATGAAGTTTATCAAAAATACACTCTCATATCTGAGATTTTGGGTTCAATTTTTAAAAAACGGATGATGGACAGCTCGTTTGCATGCGTGACTTTGCTCAATTTTTTTGGCACAAAAAGTTAGGGCCCTCAGAAAAGTCAATTTTTTATTCTTTTTACCGTTTTTTGAAAGTTTGACTTTTCTCGAGAACTTTCCTGCCAGACGTAGGTTTTTGGGGTCACTCGAAATCCAGGTTTGATAGCAGGTAATATGAAAACGTATGGGATCCGGTTTTTTTTACTTTTTTTTCAGACGCTTCGGAAAATTTTTTTACTTTTTCAAAAATTTAGTTTTTCTCAAAAACTAGCTACCGATTTTCAAAAAAGTAGTACCAATAAGAATTTCGTCACTCTACTGTGTGCCTGAATAATCCACTAGTCTCTTTTTACTTTACCCCACTTTCTACAGACTTCGATAAAGTGTGTGGGAGATTTTTTGACCAAATTTTTTGGTTTTTTTCTTTACATTTTCCCGAAATCTAGCCTTCCAAATCTGAAATTTCAGTTTCAATCGAAATGACGTGTTGTGGGGAGCTCGTTCGCAGAAGAAATTATGCTTAAACGTTTCTCACGAAAAGTTAAGGCCCTCAAAAAAGTCAATTTTGCGATTTTTTGACCATTTTTTTGAAACTCCTTGAATTTTCGTGAGAAACGTTTAGGCGTAATCTCTTCTGCGAGCGAGCTCCACACAACACGTCCTTTCGATTGAAACTGAAATTTCAGATTTGGAGTGCCGAAATTCTTATTGGTACCACTGAAGGGCCGAAATTCTTTTTGGTACCACTTTTTTGAAAGCCGGTAGACTAGTTTTTGAGAAAAACTAAATTTTTGAAAAAGTGAAAAAGTTTTTCTTTTTTTCGGCTTGATAGGTTTCTTCCTATTTTATGTCGGCTTAGTGGCCTCTTTTTGCCTCGTGCGACGAGCGAAAAAAGTTTGCGTGTGTGTGTTTTTGTTTTGAGTTTGAGTGGGTCTTATTAACTTTTTTACTTCTTAAGTCTTGTTGAACTTTTTTCGGCTTACAGGGTTTCGGCTAAAGTATTTTTGAAGTTATTACTGACTGTCTCAATTTTGTAGTTTATCAAACGTTTACAAAAAATTTTGCAGATCAATTAAAAGGCAGTAAAGACATTCAAAGCTTCGCCCTGTGTACGAGCAGGCTTGTTTTCTATTAGAATGTTCAAAATGAAGATGTTCATATTTACAGTGAGCAAAGCGAGTTTGTGTTACAGAGAAATCGGTCGATTAATAGCAGGCGAGGTTGACGGCTCAATCTTCAGCAGACTCGACGGAAATAAGTTTGCCTTGAAAGAGAACTTACAAATCCACCTCTGCATGACAATCAGTCCCTGTGGAGAAGCGCTGGATAACGGAAAGAAACTGGACCATGATGCCAGACTGACAACAAGGGACCTGGAAACCATTGCTTCGGGTTAGTTGAGTTTTTAGTAGTTTGAATAATTTTTTCAGTATTGTGAATAGTCGAGTTGAAGTTGTGTGGTTTCTGTAATGTCTCATGTGCATTTTTTCTAAGTCAGATTTCGTTTTTTTTTTTCTAAATCTTTTCTGTTACTAGGCGAGCACTTTCCCGGATTGCTGCAACAATCGGGCAGAGTGTTCCGTAAAGAAAGAGGTCTGTACACGAAGCAGTCCTCAAATGGTGCTGACCATCAATGCGGAAGTGTGTCTTGCAGTGACAAACTCTTCAAGTGGAATGTCCTGGGACTCCAAGGCACCCTCTTGTCCTACTTCGTTGAGCCAATATACTTGTCATCTGTCAACATTGGTGCGGATGTGGTTTTAAAATGGAGTTAATGCCAATTAGTGGCAACGTTTGTTTCGTTGAACAAAACTGAGCGAAATTAATCAACCTAAAATTGCTATTTGTGACGTCGAAGGAAATCTAGTTTTTACTGCGTCAAAAAATCGAATTAAAAGCGCCGGTTTCTGATCAATTGAGTTTTTAAGGTCACCGATATTGTCAAAAATTTGTCATCAAGTAATTTAATTAAAATATCGCCAGTCGGATCTAGAGAACTGATTCCTGTACTGTGTTTTGTTCTATGCTCTGCTTAAATTGGCCTAGTGTGAAAGAAAATAATTCTTTTCTAGGGGCAAAATATTACCACACCGCGCTGGTCAGATCGATCTGCTGTCGTGGAAACCAAAACAATGAGCTAACGAAACTCAATCATCCATACTGTTTGTCACATCCCTGTGTGGGGCGAACGACCAACAGTCAAATAGCTACTATTGACCTCGACCGAGAACAGCAGCCTCTGTTGGCTTGGAACTGGAAGCACTTGGATCCTCAGGTCGAGATTGTAGATCCAACTACAGGTAAATTGGATTTTTTAATCAAAAAGAACTTTTTTGTATATTATCTGGTCGTTTCTACGCAATTTCCACTAGAATTCAATAAAATATTTCTCTGAATAATTTCTTGGGTGACATCATTTGATTAAATTCAAGCACGGGGCTTGCAGAGTTTTACTTATATTTTTTTGACTGTAGGCGTGGTCACTCCTAACTCGCCATGTCATATTAGCGGCAACTCGGACTCTTCGCGGGTTTGCAAGAGTGCTTTCTTGCACCGATACAAAAGGCTTCGAAAAGATGTGCTCCAGATAGACGACAGCCTGTCGACAATGTCTTATCAGGATGCCAAACTGAATAATAAAGAAATGTCTCAAGCGAAAAAGACTTTC
The DNA here is from genome assembly GCF_963678635.1 of Symsagittifera roscoffensis. Lineage (NCBI taxonomy): Eukaryota > Metazoa > Xenacoelomorpha > Acoela > Convolutidae > Symsagittifera > Symsagittifera roscoffensis. The sequence goes on along the minus strand of NC_087062.1, from coordinate 18,284,117 downwards.
AAAAAACAGATTGAGATGGCGGGAAAAGGACGATGGGTCGAGTCTGACCTGAAACAGAGCACATATGTGTTCCGTAACTGAAACTGAAAAACTGCATGAGGCAACAGTCAAAAAAGTATCTTATTCCAATTCAATTGTTTGTTTTCGGCATATCCTGCCGGTTTTAAGTTTTATGATGGTCAAAACTAGGAAATTGACTTTGCATTGATGTCATTATATGTCATTTATGATACAATCATAAATTCAATTAATGCAGTTTGCGAAATTTTAATTTTATTTTACTTGGTTGAATTTTTTCCTGATAGGTTGTTGTTTACGAACTTAAAAACTTTCGCAAATATTGTGCCACTTTTGGGGCACCTTTACAGCTTTTTGATTTGTGCTTTGTCATTAGATTAGTAATAATTTAACACAGTTGATGCATTTTTACACAAGCATAGCTTGTGTAATAGTATGAACTCTCTTTTCTTTCCAACCTAAGTCGCAAACAAGCGCGGATCTAGGAATTTCCCAAGGTGGAGGGCGGATTTTCAAAAAAAAAAATTTGAATTTTGTCGACCGTTTTATTAAGGTCAATCAAATTGATTTTCTGAGCTCTCCCAATGACCCTAGCAGGCAAATTTTTGGAAAAAAGGCGTTTTTAGGCACTTTTTGGAAAATTTCGACCAAAAAGTTGCGTATTTTCGGCGCGCGCTCTCCCCCAATTAGTATAGATTGGCGACTGCGGCGCCTTTAGAAAAATCAGCCTTAAAGGTCAGTCAGCCTTAAAATGATATTGATATCTCAAAATAGTACAAAAGGGGGACCCTTTGGGTCGGCAGGGGGTCGAATCCCTAAAGAAGTCACCCCCCCCCCCTAAATCCGCTACTGGTCGCAAATATTGTTGCGATGCAATTTTTGCGGCAAAATCTGTCTCTTTTTGAAAGTTCATTTTGATCCAGCTATTAAGTGCAGCCAATGCTAAGGATATCAACACGGAGTGTTTTTTTTTACAAATAGCACTTTAGCTTCAAGGTATCATGAATCTGTAGCGTAGAGGTAGGGATGCAGACCAACAAAATAAGAGGGTTCGAACCTGGTAAATTTTGAATAAACTTTTTCGTATACTATTTAAAATGCGTCCGCTTTTTAAATTGAGGCATGTTAGCTGGTAAATTTCTTTTCTTTTCAATTCGACTGGTACTGCTAAAAACTCGATTTCAGAAATTTTCTAGCTCAATTTATCTCGCAATTTTTTAAAATGCATAATTGTTACATAATGTGGTTTTATGCTTTGCGATTTGTTACAAGAAAAGTTAGTGTGGATGCTTTCAGTTTGTTATATTCAAAAAAATTGAAATGAGCCATTCTATGGTGGAGTGCTCTCCGCGTACTTTCGAAGTTGCAAGTTTTGTTGCTAAATATGACTGCTCAAAATTTTTTAGCTTCTAAGATCTGACAGTTTTTCTGATTTTTAAAAAGTTTTTGAAAAAATAAGATAAAAATAAAGTAGCCCAAATTTAAAATTAGCAACCCTATAATGGGGTTTTTTCAGTGGTTGCAAATCATGCATTGAATTGTGTCTGCTCTAATCTTTTAAGCTTCTGAGAAATGACGTTTTTGAACGATTTTCGGAAAAGTTTTCAAAAAATTAAGAGTTTCACTTAATTTTAAATTCACAATCCTCTGGTGGACTGCTTCAGTGTAATTTCAGAGGTTGCCAATCTTTCGTACAAACTTGTCTATTCAAATTCTGTAAGCTTCCGAGATATAACGTTTTTTTATTTATTTTTAAAGAATTTTTAAATTGACTAAAAACTATTCCCCAGTTTGAAATTAACTATCTTATGGCGGGATGCCCTCAAGGATTTTCAGGATTTTGGAACTGCTCAAATCCTTTTGGCTACCGAGATATGGCGTTTTTATGATTTTAAAAAAAAAGTCCGAAAAGTTTAGTTTTAAATAAAGCTAACAAAATTGAAATTAGCTACCCTATACTGGGGTACTGTCAGGGTTGACTCCAAATGCGTCTGCTCAAATTGTTTTTGCTTCCGAGATATGACTTTTTGACTAATTTTTGAAATTTTTTAAAAAAAATTAATAAAAAACCCTGACAAAATTTGAAATTAGCCATTCTATGGTGGACTGTCATCAGGGTACTTCAGGTACTTACAAGTTTTGTAAATCTTCCTAGTACAAAAAAAACTTCATAGTTTGAAATTAGCAATCCTATGATGGAATGCCCTCAGGGATTTTCAGGTTTTGGAAATTCCGCCTCCAAATTTAACTGCTCAAATCTTTTTGGCTACCGAGATATGGCCTTTTTATGATTTGTAAAGTTTTCGAGAAGTTTAGATTTGAATAAAGCTAACAAAAGTGAAATTAGCTACGCTATACTGGGGTACTGTCAGGGTTGACTCCAATTGCGTCTGCTCAAATCGTTTTTGCTTCCAAGATATGACATTGATTACTTTTTGAAAATTCGAAAAATTAATATCAAAAACAACATTAATAAAATTTGCATTTAGCCGTTCTCTGGTGGAATGATCTCAGAGTACTTGCAAGGTTTGCAAATTTTGCCTCCATATATGACTGCTCAAAGCGGTTTAGCTTCCAAAGTATGACGTTTTTTTCTTCATTTTTTGAAAAAAAAATTGCGAAAAAACTTGGATTGAAAAAAGTTCGAAAGTAGCAAATCATCCAATTACCAAATCGCTCGAACGACTAGACTAAATAAACCAATTTTTTGGTAAACTTGTTGGTTTACCAAGTTTAAAAGTTTTTCATAGTTTGAATAGCTTGCTTAAAAATTTTTTTCGAACCATTCAAGTACAATTATGATAGTAGGGGGGTCATTAAATTTAGATGGATCCCCGTAGAAATTTTTTCAGACCTTAAAATTAATGAATACATGGTTAGCTGTTTACTGGTCATTCGATCAGTAATAAGTTAACAGATTTAATGCTTTTTCGTTCATCAAATGAACCGAAAAAAATCGATTTGTTTCAAACTACAGTACAATGATAAAAACTCGATTTCAGAATTTTTTCAACTCTATGCATCTCGCAAGTTTTTTAACTTTATACTTAGTTTTGCTTTATATTATACAATTTTTTGGGACAAAATTAAACTAAGTGTAATTCTGCATTTTTAGAAAAATGCGAAATATATTGAATTGAAAAAAATGTGGCTTCATTACATAAGTAGAGCACTTGCTGTAGTTTCCATAACCCATTCCAGGCCCATTGTCAAAATAAAATCTGTGGAAGTCTAATTTTCTACTAAATGACCTAAACCAGCATACGCCTAGAATCCAGAAAAGGAACTCATGATGAAACCTTGATTAACAATCCTAAGAAACATATCCTGAGCTCTTTTCAGCAGCATCATTGCATTAAACTGGAAACGATTGATAAATTGAAAAAAAAATGAACTTCCCCAGTTTTGAAAGTAACCTGCAACACGCTCAGTCAAAGAGGCTATGCTGCGCTTCGCAAACTCTAGCGAGAAATCAGCAAAGAAGCAGAGCTATACAGTGAAAAAAAATAGAAAAAACAAGCCTCGAAAATTAAAACTGCTGTGGCTGATTCGATCCGAACAGCAGAAGATTTAAGAGTCTCACGTTCTCGAATCAAAGCAACAGGCTGTTAACAAAATACTAACCCTAGCCACAGAGAAAGGTAAATATGCACATAAATTGCCAGAACGATGCAGCAAAAGAGGCACCAAATACATTTAGACACAATTTTACAAAAAACAATTAGGAATATAACAAAGTATAGGCATCTTTACATGTCGAAAAAACTAGAGGCATCTTTACATAAACTTTGCATGTAAAAACAAAAAACGAATTTAGATGCTTTTAGTGTGTTATATTCCAAATTAATTGTGCATTTGTAATTGGTGCCAGTTTTGTTAGCATATTTATTAGCATATTGAACTGCTTTAATTGAGGCTAGTTTTTGTAAATTGTCCAGGCATCGTAGCGCAGATGCGAGGACAAAAGATTATAAATCTCCCGGTCGCAGGATCGATTCTGCCCCAGCTAAAGTTTTATTTTTCAAGGTTTTTTCTTTTTTATCACGTTATGGAGCTACTTTTTGTCGTTTTCTGGCTAGTGTTTGCAAAGTGCAATTTTGCATCTGTGTAAAGATCGGTATAGATTTTCTTTCGGTTTTCAGGAAAAGTTTTCCTCAAGTTTGTTCAGTTTTAGTTTTCAGATTTGTTCGGGGTTAGTTTTCTCAAATTGATCCTGTTCAGGGTCAATTTTACTTATTCGCGATTTGACTTTTGAATTTTATTATTTCCGTTCGTTTTTTTTTGTTAAAAGGAAGGCAAACTCCATTATCGAATAAACTGTAGCAAATTGAGATCGACTTTAAATTTCATAACCGAATTTTACTACCTCTAGCTACCAACAAAGCGGCTACAGTTGCTATTAAGTTGCAAATGCTATGCAGCAAAAGTGCCACCAAAAACATGGCCAAAAGATATATGAACAAGAGTTATTGAACACGAGTTAACAGAAAAATTACTGACTTGCTTTAAAAAATCTCAATTTTCGAACTTGAAAGAAACAAAAGCTTTAAAGCTCTTTGAATTTCCGGAACAATTTATAATTTAACTTTTCGTAATAAATTACCTAATTTGAGAAAACTGTATCAATAGTTAAAATCTTAAATTGCTCGGAAATCTGATGATTAATTTCTATTGTCGAAGTGAAAAGTCGATCACATTTCCAAGCAATTTAAAAGTTTCTTTATTGATTCAGGTTTCTCAAGTTAAGTTAATCAATCAAAATTGTGTCAATTAGAACTTGTTCTGGAAAACCAAGGAGCTTTAAGGCTTTTTTCTTTGAAGTTCGAAAGTTGATATTTTTTCGAAAAACAAATCAGTTTTTTTTCTGTTTACTCGCGTTTATTGACTCTTATCTGATGGCTATGTTTTTTCGTTACACTTGCTGTATAGCATTGGCAATTTAATAGCAACTGTAGTTGCTTTATTGATAGCTAGTGTTAGTAAATTTTCAAGTGATCATGGTGCAGGTGCGAGGAAGTGAGAGTCTTTTTCTCCAGATCCGGCACAGAGAATTTTGTTTTTCAAAGTGGTTTTTTTTACTTTTTCTTTTTTAATACTTTTGCCATTAGCAGGGTGTTGCAACCGGCTACTGAACTGTTTTCCAATACCTTCCATATTTTAGGTAGTAGTGGGTTGTGTTCAAATCAGGCGGTGATTAAGAGTTGATGAACGTGCTATGAGTTTTTTTCGTGATTTTTGAAGAAAATTCCTAAATTGCTAGAATTTTTACAGAAGTGCTTTCATACATATCAATGCATTCATGAATGCTTCTAGCAATATATGCTTTTATAATTCATTTCCATTTCAACTGCTAAAAATAATGTATATTGCACTATCCAAATACGCAAGCGTACAGATCACGAAAAACGAGATCAATTTGTAGTTTCGAAAGTGGATTTTTGATTTCAGATTTTCAAGCGGAATGAAAACTTTACTTATTGATTCAGTTTTTGTAAATTGAGTTAATTGATCAAAAGAGTGTCAATCAAAAATAATTTTGAATTTCAAGAGCTGTAAGCCCTTTTATTTCTTTACTTTGAAATTCTAAAGTTGATACATTTTTTGAAAAAAAAAGTAATTTTTTCTTTTCTGTTTCCTTGCGCCCATTGACTGTTTTCCCGCTGTATGTTGGCTATGTATTTTATCATTAAATTTTTTAAAAGTTTTTGAGACTCGTTTAACGTAATTTCAGGAAAAGTCTTAAATTTGTTCATACTCAAGATTCATTTTTTACGGTTTGAATTTTGATTTCTTTTTAAGCTTAGTTCATTTCCTCTGTTGAAAAGATGGTAAACTCCAAATATGGAGTTTGTACTTTTTCTATAAGTTTCTTTAAATTTGAAAATCGAAAAACTATTACTAAATCTTTGTTTTTTCCATTTCAAAGAGCTGTAAACCCCCTATATTTTTGTACTTTGAAATCAAAAATTTGATTTTTTTTTCTTTGAAAATACAAGGAAGCTTTACTCTCCATTTCCTTGCTTGAATTGACTTTCCCCCCTTTCTTCTGGTTCTGTTTTTATTTTCATCAAGATTACTCGGAAATTTTTTGGTTTATTAAGACTCGTTGAACGTAGTTTCAGGAAAAGTCTTTAAAGTTGTTCAGGCTCGAGATTTTTTGCGTGGTTTGAATTTTTTAGGCTCAGTTCTTTTATTCTGTTAAAAGATGGTAAATTTACCGTTGAACAGCAGAGATTTAAAAACCACGGAAAACGTGATCGATTTCAAGTGTTGAAAATGGAATTTATTTTTAAGATTTCTCAAGGGAAAAAATTTTAATGCGGTTTTCTCAGTTTGGAAAAATTGTATCAAAAAATTCCAATCACGGTATGTTCTTGAAGTTCAAAGAACCTTAAAGCCATCTATTTTTCATTTAAAATTTCGAAATTTAATTGTGAAGTCTGTATTTTTTCATTTCAAAGAGCTGTAAAACCCCCTTTATTTTTTTTACTGTGAAATCAAAATTATGAAATTTCTTGAAAACAGTAAAAAAAACTTCGTTTCGTTGCGTCCATTAAGCGTTTTCCCACTGTGTGTTGGCGATGTATTTTTTCAATATATTTTTTTGAAATTTGTTGAATTATTGATACTGGTTGAACGTAATTTCAGGAAAAATACTGGTTGAACGTAATTTCAGGAAAAATCTTAAATTTGTTCATACTCAAGATTCATTTTTTACGGTTTGACTTTTGATTTATTTTTAAGCTTAGTTCATTTCCACTGTTGAAAAGATGGTAAACTCCACCATCGAACTACAAAAATTGAAAGGGTACGAAAAACATCATTGAGTTCAAGTGTTAAAAATGGTATTTAATTTTCAGATTTCTCAGTGGAATGCAACTATTAATGAAATTTTCTCAATTTGAAACAATTGTGTCAAAAAGTTCCAATCACAAGTTCATGAAGTTCAACGAGCCTTAAGGCCATCTGCTTTTCGTTTTAGTTTTCGAAATTCAAATTTGAAACTTGTACTTTTTCTATAATTTTCTTTAAATTTGAAATTCGAAATACGATTACTAAATCTGTGTTTTTTCCATTTCAAAGAGCTGTAAACCCCCTATATTTTTGAACTTTGAAATCAAAAATTTGATTTTTTTTTCTTTGAAAATACAAGGAAATTTTACTCTCCATTTCCTTGCGTGAATTGACTTCGCCCCCCCTCTCTCTTCTGGCTCTGTTTTCATCTTCATCAAGATTACTCGGAAATTTTTTGGCATATTGAGACTCGTTGAACGTAATTTCAGGAACAGTCTTAAAATTGTTCATGCTCCATATTCAATTTTTGCGGTTTAACTTTTGATTTCTTTTTAAGCTTTGTTCATTTCCTCTGTTAAAAAGATGGTAAACTCCACCATCGAACTGCAAAAATTGAAAGGGTACGAGAAATGTCATTGAATTCAAGTGTTGAAAATTGTATTTAATTTTCAGATTTCTCAGTTGAATGCAACTATTAATGAAGTTTTCTCAATTTGAAGTAATTGTGTCAAAAAGTTCCAATCACAATTTATTGAAGCTCAACGAGCTTAAGGCCATCTGCTTTTCGTTTTAACTTTCGAAATGCAAATATGGAGTTTGTATTTTTTCTGTAATTTTCTGTAAATTTGAAATTCGAAATACGATTATTAAATCTGTGTTTTTTTCATTTCAAAGAGCTGTAAACCCCCTATTTTTTGTACTTTGAAATCAAAAATTTGATTTTTTTTTTAAAATACAAGGAAGTTTTTCTCTCCATTTCCTTGCGTGAATTGACTTCGCCCCCCCCCCTCTTCTGGCTCTGTTTTCATTTTCATCAAGATTACTCGGAAATTTTTTTGTATATTGAGACTCGTTGAACGTAATTTCAGGAACAGTCTTAAATTTGTTCATGCTCAAGATTCATTTTTTGCGGTTTAACTTTTGATTTTTTTAAGCTTAGTTCATTAGTTTCCTCTGTTAAAAAGATGGTAAACTCCACCATCGAACTGCAAAAATTGAAAGGGTACGAGAAATGTCATTGAGTTCAAGTGTTGAAAATTGTATTTAGTTTTCAGATTTCTCAGTGGAACGCAACTATTAATGAAGTTTTCTCAATTTGAAATTATTGTGTCAAAAAGTTCCAATCACATTTTCTTGAAGCTCAACGAGCTTAAGGCCATCTGCTTTTCGTTTTAATTTTCGAAATTCAAATATGGAGTTTGTACTTTTTCTATAATTTTCTTTAAATCTGAGATTCGAAATACGATTACTAAATCTGTGTTTTTTCCATTTCAAAGAGCTGTAGACCCCCTATATTTTTGTACTTTGAAATCAAAAATTTGATTTTTTTTCTTTGAAAATACGAGGAAGCTTTACTCTCCATTTCCTTGCTTGAATTGACTTCACCTCCCCTTTTTTCTGGCTCTGTTTTCATTTTCATCAAGATTACTCGGAAATTTTTTGGCATATTGAGACTGGCATATCGTTGAACGTAATTTCGGGAACAGTCCTAAATTTGTTCAAGCTCCATATTCAATTTTTGCGGTTTAACTTTTGATTTCTTTTTAAGCTTAGTTCATTTCCTCTGTTAAAAAGATGGTAAACTCCACCATCGAACTGCAAAAATTGAAAGGGTACGAGAAATGTCATTGAGTTCAAGTGTTGAAAATTGTATTTAATTTTCAGATTTCTCAGTGGAATGCAACTATTAATGAAGTTTTCTCAATTTGAAGTAATTGTGTCAAAAAGTTCCAATCACAATTTCTTGAAGCTCAACGAGCTTAAGGCCATCTGCTTTTCGTTTTAATTTTCGAAATGCAAATATGGAGTTTGTATTTTTTCTGTAATTTTCTGTAAATTTGAAATTCGAAATACGATTATTAAATTTGTGCTTTTTTCATTTCAAAGAGCTGTAAACCCCCTTATTTTTTGTACTTTGCAATCAAAAATTTGATTTTTTTTTGAAAATACAAGGAAGTTTTACTCTCCATTTCCTTGCTTGAATTGACTTCGCCCCCCCCCTCTTCTGGCTCTGTTTTCATTTTCATCAAGATTACTCGGAAATTTTTTTGTATATTGAGACTCGTTGAACGTAATTTCAGGAACAGTCTTAAATTTGTTCTTGCTCCCGATTCATTTTTTGCGGTTTAACTTTTGATTTTTTTTAAAGCTTAGTTCATTACTTTCCTCTGTTAAAAAGATGGTAAACTCCACCATCGAACTGCAAAAATTGAAAGGGTACGAGAAAGGTCATTGAGTTCAAGTGTTGAAAATTGTATTTAGTTTTCAGATTTCTCAGTGGAATGCAACTATTAATGAAGTTTTCTCAATTTGAAATTATTGTGTCAAAAAGTTCCAATCACAATTTCTTGAAGCTCAACGAGCTTAAGGCCATCTGCTTTTCGTTTGAATTTTCGAAATTCAAATATGGAGTTTGTACTTTTTCTATAATTTTCTTTAAATTTGAAATTCGAAATACGATTACTAAATCTGTGTTTTTTCCATTTCAAAGAGCCCTATATTTTTGTACTTTGAAATCAAAAATTTGATTTTTTTTCTTTGAAAATACAAGGAAGCTTTACTCTCCATTTCCTTGCTTGAATTGACTTCACCTCCCCTTTTTTCTGGCTCTGTTTTCATTTTCATCAAAGTTACTCGGAAACTTTTTGGTATATTGAGACTCGTTGAACGTAATTTTAGGAACAGTCTTAAATTTGTTCATGCTCCATATTCAATTTTTGCGGTTAAGTTTTGATTTCTTTCTAAACTTAGTTCATTTCCGCTGTTAAAAAGATGGTAATCTCCACCATTGAACTGCAAAAATTGAAAGGGTACGAAAAACGTCATTGAGTTCAAGTGTTAAAAATTGTATTTATTTTTCAGATTTCTCAGTGGAATGCAACTATTAATGAAATTTTCTCAATTTGAAATAATTGTGTCAAAAAGTTCCAATCACAAGCTCATGAAGTTCAACGAGCCTTAAGGCCATCTGCTTTTTGTTTTAATTTTCGAAATTCAAATATGGAGTTTGTACTTTTTCTATAATTTTCTTTCGAAATACGAAATACGATTACTAAATCTGTGTTTTTCCATTTCAAAGAGCTGTAAACCCCCTATATTTTTGTACTTTGAAATCAAAAATTTGACTTTTTTTCTTTGAAAATACAAGGAAATTTTACTCTCCATTTCCTTGCATGAATTGTCTTCGCCCCCCTTTCTTATGGCTCTGTTTTCTTTTTCATCAAGATTACTTGGAAATTTTTGTTATATTGAGACTCCTTGAACGTAATTTCAGGAACAGTCTTAAATTCATTGATGTATTAAATTGAGCACCATCGAACTGCAAAAATTGAAAGGGTACGAGAAATGTCATTGAGTTCAAGTGTTGAAAATTGTATTTAATTTTCAGATTTCTCAGTGGAATGAAGCTTTCTCAATTTGAAATAATTGTGTCAAAAAGATCCAATCACGAGATATTCTCGAAGCTCAAAGAGCCTCAAGGCCATCTGTTTTTTGTTTTTAATTTCAAAACTCAGTTATGAAGTTTCAGTCATGATTTTTCTGTAATTTTCTTTAATATTGAAATTCGAAATACAATAACTTGTGTACGCTCGAGTTTGAGTTTTCGCAGCTTGACTTGAGTTTTTTTCAGCTCTGTTCAATTCCTGGTTAGAAAAAGATGGCAAACCCCACTTTTGAACAGTGTGAAAATTAAGTTTTTTCAAAGCGTGATCGTTTTCTCAGTTCGAAAGGGGTTTTTAGTTTTGAGATTTCCCTTCGGAGTTAAAACTTAACCTAGTGTTGCATTTGGAATGATGGACAAATCTTTTCATGTCTGCATACCTGCTATTTTCTCCGAAAGTTTCAGTGGGGAGATTGTTGGCCATTTTTTATCCAAATTTATCTAAAACTACCCACCCTTCAAACAAAAGAATAAAGGTTTAATTGAAAGAGCATATTACAGGAACGCCTGAATAAACCGCTACGCATTAATTTTTGTTGAAAAACAGTTCATAGTTTTACAAAAAAGCTTTTGTAATTTAATTTTATTGTGAAAACGGGTTCTGGAAATCGTCTTTGCATAAGTAGAAAACAATATGGCTTTACGAAATCCATTTTCTGTCGTTTTGATCTGTTTCGTGAATCTTTAGGACAGTTCTCGAAAAGTAGCCTCCCAAATATGAGATTCCAATTGAAAACACAGGGTGTGGAAACGTTCCCTGCATCAGCGGTTGCGCCCTAATTTTTATAGATAGAAATTGGCTTTAGAAAATTTCATTTTCTGTCATTTTGACCGTTTTAATACTTTTTTTACTTTTCATTTTCCTATCCTCACAAATTTGAGATAAAAGCTTCAAGCTACGAAAATTTAATCGAATTTTTTTCATAGGCGGCCACTCTCCAATTTTACGTAGAAAAAAAGTTGTGGCTGTGCTGGTTTTTTTTTGTTTTTGTTGACACAGAGATAATGAGATGACGAAACTTTTCTCGACAAAACCGTCATCAGTTCTGTGCTATCTTTTGGTGTTTAGTTTTTGTGCACTAACATTGAGCACAAAAGTTATAGCAGGCTGAACCGGGTGGCTTTTGACTGATTGGCTTCGTAAAAAAAACTGAACTTGCTAACTCTGCCTAGGTAAACAAAACAATTAAATCGTTAATTTGGACGAGTTATATCTGTTTTAATATGGTACGTTTATTGCTGCGCAGTGATTATTATTCATTTTCCTATCCTCACAAATTTGAGATAAAGGCTTCAAGCTACAAAAAGTTCATCAAGATTTTTTCACAGGCGGCCACTTCCCAATTTTACGTAGAAAAAAAATTGTGGCTGTGCTGTTTTTTTTTGTTTTTCGTTGACACAGAGATAATGAGATGACGAAACTTTTCTCGACAAAACCGTCATCAGGTATGTGCTATCTTTTTGTGTTTAGTTTTTGTGCACTAACATTGAGCAAAAAAGTTATAGCAGGCTGGACCGGGTGACTTTTGACTGATTGGCTTCGTAAAAAAAACGGAATTTGCTAACTCTGCCTAGGTAAACAAAACAATTAAATCGTTAATTTGGACGAGTGATATCTGTTTTAATATGGTACGTTCATTGCTGCGCAGTGATTATTATTCATTTTCCTATCCTCACAAATTTGAGATAAAGGCTTCAAGCTACAAAAAGTTCATCAAGATTTTTTCACAGGCGGCCACTTCCCAATTTTACGTAGAAAAAAAATTGTGGCTGTGCTGTTTTTTTTTGTTTTTTGTTGACACAGAGATAATGAGATGACGAAATTTTTCTCGACAAAATCGTCATCAGTTATGTGCTATCTTTTTGTGTTTAGTTTTTGTGCACTAACATTGAGCAAAAAAAAGTTATAGCAGGCTGGACCGGGTGACTTTTGACTGATTGGCTTCGTAAAAAAAACTGAATTTGCTAACTCTGCCTGTGTAAACAAAACAATTAAATCGTTAATTTGGACGAGTAATTCTGTTTTAATATGATACTGCGCAGTGCTGCGCAGTGATTATTATTCATTTTTCTATCCTCACAAATTTGAAATAAAGGCTTCAAGCTACAAAAAGTTCATCAATATTTTTTTCAAAGGCGGTCACTTCCCAATTTTACGAAGAAAAAATTGGGGCTGTTCTGTTTTTTTTTTGTTTTTTGGTGACACAGAGATAATGAGATGACGACACTTTTCTCGACAAAATCGTCATCAGTTATGTGCTATCTTTTTGTGTTTAGTTTTTGTGCACTAACATTGAGCAGAAAAGTTATAGCAGGCTGGACCGGGTGGCTTTTGACTGATTGGCTTCGTAAAAAAAATGAACTTGCTAACTCTGCCTGTGTAAATAAAACAATTAAATTGTTAATTTGGACGAGTAATTCTGTTTTAATATGATACTGCGCAGTGCTTATTACTAAGTACAAGGGTTTTGTTTTTAGTTTGATTTTGTTATTATAGTTTTTTCGGTTTTCAAAAACTGAACAAAGTTTTTTGGCTAAATATTCCAGGCTTATTTCATTGCTAATTACCCCGGCGATCAGCAAGTGTATGGATATAGAATACTTGATTTTTTTTCCGTTAAAATTTTTTAAAACTGAATGATCAAAATTAGAAATGGTACATTTAGGTTCAGTTCATAAAATGTTCAAATTTGTTTGCGTCTCCGGCTTTTTTGGTCTGCAAATTACAAAGACGCCTGTTTTTTTTTTCAAACGGGAAATAGTGGGTTCAAAAACAAAAATTTGTAGTCTAACTATTTTTCTGCTTTTGTTATTTTTTTGGCCGAGATGCCACATTGTAGAGTTTTTTTTCCTTTTGTAGTGGCTTTTAGTGTTTCGAATTATTTCTGCTGTTTTTAATTTTACTAGCCTTGAGTTTGTTTGTTTTTTTTTGTTTTGTTTTTTGCTCGAAATTTTTGTTCTGCCCAATTGATTTCGGCTGAGTGACCTCATTTTGTGTCGTTTCAAGGGGAACATAAATTTTTTGCTCACCTCTGGAGTGCACAAAATTTTTAGACATAAATTTCTTTCAAGTTTTGTCGGTTAACTGGCGGGGTGTTTTGTTTCTGTAATATTTGGTAAATTGTTCATAATTTTTTCTCCATTTTCAAGAGGGCAAACATAGTTTATGGTTTTTTGGTTCTTAAACAAGCCAAAACTTTCTGTTAGAATAGAAAACTCTCTGTTTTTATTAATCTATCGGTTTTTTCGGATGCAGAATCAAAAATTGCGTGAAAATTGTTATAGTTTTTACACTTGTGAGAGCAAGGTTCCTGTAATCGGGAACTAGACTTATTTTCACGTAAATATGTTTTCTTACTTATTTTTCAAGAAATTTAGAAATAAGAGCAGTTTTTTACAAACTGTTATGCTCAATTTCCTATAATTCATTCAATTATAATAACGATCCCTTATTTCGAAAAAAAAAACTATAAAAGAAAAAGTTGGTGTTTTAGTTTTGATATCGTTTTTTCGTCTGAATTTTGTTTGGCTCGTTTTTTTTTAATGCTGATATGTAATCTGGTAGTTTAGTATTATCTTTTTTTTTCAATGCATGGATTTGTTTTCAATTTTAAAACGATTCTACTATAATTGAAAATTGTTCGGCTTATAAATTTAAGTTTTTTGCTCACTTTATGCAGTGGTTTCACTCATACTTGAGACTTAAAAGCTCCAGAGTTCAATTCCAGTCTAAACTTTTTTTGTGAACTGAAAAGTTTTGCCTACATTAGACTATCGTCTGTCTGATTACTTTTGTCCGCCTAGTTTCCGCAGAAAAAACTTTTTTGAGAATAGAACACTTGAGGATAGCATTCACAATGATACAAGTAAAGTTTATAATTGTGATTTACTTGTATCATAGCATTCACAATGATACAAGTAAAGTTTATAATTGTATTCCTTTTTTGTTACCAAATATTTCTGGCTTTCTTTGCAAATTTTTTGTGAAAAAAGAATCGATTTTTTGAATATTGTTTTTCGAATATTGTAAATTTTTTGATAAATTTTTTTAATTGTTTTCATTTAGAATCGTTCATTTTTGCATTGCAAATGGTGCAAAGCTTAGCTTTGCTTCTGTTTAATTTTTAGGGTGTGTTTTAGGATTGAATGATTTTTTGCGATTCAATTTGATGCCATAGAGTTTTGTTTTCATATGTCAAAAATTCATGCTGAAAAAGATCATACAATACTAAGTTGTTTCTTTGATTTTTTGAAGTTTTGACTTGATTTGTCTACGAAGATGTATGGCGAGTGTCGCAAGAGATTCAGAAGTGGATTTTTCGGCTGAAATTACTGGAGAAAAAATGAAGTTACGTGTTTTTTGTTGCCTTTGCGGATATTTTTGTCTTTTTCATTGTTATCTGTTTTTGGCATTCAGTTCGCTTAACGTTGCGTATCAACTTTTTTAAAGTTTGATGTAATTGGGTTTTTCTAGATTTTCTGCTAATGTTTTGAAGAAATTGTTGGAAGCTTTAACATTTTTTTTTGTGTTTTTGTTTTCTTATTCATTTATTTTTTTTTCATTGTTATCTTAATTTATAGCAACTTTTGATGTTAAATTTGATGTTTTTGATTTTTTCTGTTGATGTTTATATCCATTTTTTTTGTTTGATATGCAGGTTTATAGTTGGTTGCAAAATTTTAAGCAAATTTTTGAGCATATTTAAGAACTTTTGGATCTCGGTTTTCTTAGAATTTTCATCTGTTGGATATGAGAAAGAATAAACGGAGTTTGTGTTGCCAAAATTTTTTTGCATGTTTTAGGTTCTAACTGAAATGTTTTTACACAAACCGACTTGCGAGTTCTGGGTCGTTTTACGCATTCTCGTTTTTCTAACCGAACTCAAAAATAAAACTGCTGAGCCGGTGGCAATTTGATAGCACTGTCAATTAAATAGCATCTATTGTATCTGCTTTATTAGTGGCTAGTCTTTTTTCCTGTTTTCGCTTTTTTGAAGCTTTTTAGGGTTAATTTTTGCCGTTTTCTCGCTGGTGTTTGTTTGCGAACTGCCATTTCGCCTTGGTCTAAAATATTATAATTGTCACCTTCAATTTGACCTGTAAAGTTGCTTAAAGGGCCCTATGGCGCCAGATTGATGAGATGACGATATAAACTTTTTTTGTCAAAAGTTGGTCCAAAAGACGAGGATATTTGGCACTTTTTCTACACATGTAGCGTACAGCACCGAAGGTGGAGGCTCGAAATATTGATCTGATCAACTTAAGAAAATGGTTTGACAAAAAATTGAAACACACCTAGCGTGTATCTGATCCAACTCAGGCTCATTTGATTCATATGTAATTTGAAATTATCCATAAAATTGTGAGTAAAACTGTTCAACATAAAAATTTGTAAATTCAGTTTTAGAGATATGTTAATAATATACAAACATTAAAAATTGAAAAGAATTCAAAATGGGTAGGCATCTAACAAATATATCAAATCTATCTAAGCGACAAAATTCAAAAACCCTCTTGAATTTCGTGGAAAGGATGAACATAAAAGATGAACAAATTAAGTGGATTATTTGTAAAGACTGTTTCAAAACTCAAATGAAGTTCAGGAGGCCTGTAAAACAGGCGAGGAGTTTTGTCGCGAAGGGGCGAATGCGGACTTTTGTTTGACGGCGTTGATCATGTTTGCGGGTGAAAATGAGAATATGCCTGGAGTGTGGTGTCCCCCTGCCATGTGATGAGACTGCAGGGCGGGAGGGGAGCCGGTCATCCCAACTGAAACAATCACTTATAACTTTAGTGATCAAAATCAACTAATCGACAAAATATTAAAGGTATTTAAACTAAGACGTCTTCTGCTATTGATGAAGCAGAAAAAAAAAGATTATGCCTTTCTGCAAAACTCAAAAAGAATAGAATCTAAATTTACACGGGTCGCTTTAACTGCATCGAACCAGCACAAATGGACTTGACTCGGTTTTGTAATGAGATTTTAATCGAGTCGGAAAAGCCTCTAGAGGCCTTGACTTGGTTGTTCAGTCGAGGTCATGCCCATTTTTTAGTTTTGACAATTTTTGGTTTTGCTTTCATCATCTGACGAATCCAGAAACTCGTTTGTTTGCAAAAGGAGTCGAGAAAATGAATGTTTTCCTATTCGATTCTAACTTACATGAGTGGGCGGCAGGGTTGAGGAATGCAGCCTGTGGATTCATGGCTGCCCCATTGTGATAACTGTTCATGCCCAGAGTGGCGGCGGCTGCATTGTTCATGGTGGAATAGGCGTTGCCAGGGGTAGATCCGTTCACACCCATCGCTCCTGGCCCATATCCACGGGGTGACAGGAGGTTCGTGTTCTTGCCGAAGCCTGCATAAAAGCCACCTGATTCAATGCAACGTCCAAGTTTAAATTGACAAGAATTAGCTAGGATAAAAATGTTTAGCCCAGGTTTCAGCTAAATAAGAAAATCTATTTTTAGTTTATTATTTCATTAAGTGCTGGTTTTCACGCACAGTGAACGTTTCTTTTCAAACTTTTTTCTCGGCTTAAAAATTACTCCTAGCGTTTTTCCGGTTTTCTCGAAATCGGCACCAAATCACAATAATTTCAAATGGTTATTTCGTGAAAAATTGCGCGGCTTTTTTATGCAGAAAATAATTTGATTGGAACCGGAACCAGTTTGAATGCTTAATTGTTGAGTAACTCACCTAACGAGTACTGCGTGTGATCATTGACTGTGTCTTCGAAGTAGCTGACCATGTTGGTGTGATGTGTGGGGGGTAGGGCGGCCAGAGGATTCTGATTGCGAGTCATGGAGTACAGTGCCTCTGCCAAGTCAGCCGCGCGCTTCAGAATTACTTCTTTTGGGATCTTCTCGGGGTCTCCCGGGTGACGAGGAATGAGGCGTGACAGACGCTGGAACCCGAAATCTATCGTCGGCTCACTCAACGCTGCAAAGAAATGAAATAGACTGAGTGTTTCAGTATTGAGTGCTCCTGAAACTAGCATAAATCTGCAAAATCAGTAGTAGTTTTGATTATTCAGCGATTATTTGATCCAATGGATAGAGAACGTTAATCTGATTCGGAGAAATTTTTCAGCGTGTAGTGGCTTTATCTGGTTTTTTGGGATGTTTTTTTAATTGAATTATTGTGGTACCTGTATATACAAATCTGCCTGGCGCGCCCTTGCAGAACTGTTTGCTCTTGTAGCTCAGTGTTACCTCAACCACCCCCGGAATGTGTCTGGGTGGGGTTTGCACCCGGATTGCATGTGGGGTGACCAGTTCACTCCAGACTATCATGGTTCCAAAGACCACCTGGAGTCCGTCGAAGAAGTTGTCGCCGACTATGATGACCGTGGATCCTCCCGTAGTCCACCCTTCGCTGGGGAGATTGCTTTGATGCATGGTGTCGCAGCTTAAATATAAATAGGTTTCCAGAAAACAAACTGCAAACTAATATCTTTGTCTACGTGTTTTTTGTTGCCTTTGCGGATATTTTTATCTTTTTCATTGTTATCTGTTTTTGGCATTCAGTTCGCTTAACGTTGCGTATCAACTTTCTTAAAGTTTGATGTAATTGGGTTTTTCTAGATTTTCTGCTAATGTTTTGAAGAAATTGTTGGAAGCTTTAACATTTTTTTTTGTGTTTTTGTTTTCTTATTCATTTATTTTTTTTTCATTGTTATCTTAATTTATAGCAACTTTTGATGTTAAATTTGATGTTTTTGATTTTTTCTGTTGATGTTTATATCCATTTTTTTTGTTTGATATGCAGGTTTATAGTTGGTTGCAAGATTTTAAGCAAATTTTTGAGCATATTTAAGAACTTTTGGATCTCGGTTTTCTTAGAATTTTCATCTGTTGGATATGAGAAAGAATAAACGGAGTTTGTGTTGCCAAAATTTTTTTGCATGTTTTAGGTTCTAACTGAAATGTTTTTACACAAACCGACTTGCGAGCTCCGGGTCGTTTTACGCATTCTCGTTTTTCTAACCGAACTCAAAAATAAAACTGCTGAGCCGGTGGCAATTTGATAGCACTGTCAATTAAATAGCATCTATTGTATCTGCTTTATTAGTGGCTAGTCTTTTTTCCTGTTTTCGCTTTTTTGAAGCTTTTTAGGGTTACTTTTTGCCGTTTTCTCGCTGGTGTTTGTTTGCGAACTGCCATTTCGCCTTGGTCTAAAATATTATAATTGTCACCTTCAATTTGACCTGTAAAGTTGCTTAAAGGGACCTATGGCGCCAGATTGATGAGATGACGATATAAACTTTTTTTGTCAAAAGTTGGTCCAAAAGACGAGGATATTTGGCACTTTTTCTACACATGTAGCGTACAGCACCGAAGGTGGAGGCTCGAAATATTGATCTGATCAACTTAAGAAAATGGTTTGACAAAAAATTGAAACACACCTAGCGTGTATCTGATCCAACTCAGGCTCATTTGATTCATATGTAATTTGAAATTATCCATAAAATTGTGAGTAAAACTGTTCAACATAAAAATTTGTAAATTCAGTTTTAGAGATATGTTAATAATATACAAACATTAAAAATTGAAAAGAATTCAAAATGGGTAGGCATCTAACAAATATATCAAATCTATCTAAGCGACAAAATTCAAAAACCCTCTTGAATTTCGTGGAAAGGATGAACATAAAAGATGAACAAATTAAGTGGATTATTGTAAAGACTGTTTCAAAACTCAAATGAAGTTCAGGAGGCCTGTAAAACAGGCGAGGAGTTTTGTCGCGAAGGGGCGAATGCGGACTTTTGTTTGACGGCGTTGATCATGTTTGCGGGTGAAAATGAGAATATGCCTGGAGTGTGGTGTCCCCCTGCCATGTGATGAGACTGCAGGGCGGGAGGGGAGCCGGTCATCCCAACTGAAACAATCACTTATAACTTTAGTGATCAAAATCAACTAATCGACAAAGTATTAAGGGTATTTAAACTAAGACGTCTTCTGCTATTGATGAAGCAGAAAAAAAAAGATTATGCCTTTCTGCAAAACTCAAAAAGAATAGAATCTAATTTTACACGGGTCGCTTTAACTGCATCGAACCAGCACAAATGGACTTGACTTGGTTTTGTAATTTTAATCGAGTCGGAAAAGCCTCTAGAGGCCTTGACTTGGTTGTTCAGTCGAGGTCATGCCCATTTTTTAGTTTTGACATATTTTGATTTTGCTTTCATCATCTGACGAATCCAGAAACTCATTTGTTTGCGAAAGGAATCGAGAAAATGAATGTTTTCCTATTCGATTCTAACTTACATGAGTGGGCGGCAGGGTTGAGGAATGCAGCCTGTGGATTCATGGCTGCCCCATTGTGATAACTGTTCATGCCCAGAGTGGCGGCGGCTGCATTGTTCATGGTGGAATAGGCGTTGCCAGGGGTGGATCCGTTCACACCCATCGCTCCTGGCCCATATCCACGGGGTGACAGGAGGTTGGTGTTCTTGCCGAAGCCTGCATAAAAGCCACCTGATTCAATGCAACGTCCAATTTTAAATTGACAAGAATTAGCTAGGATAAAAAATGTTTAGCCCAGGTTTCAGCTAAATAAGAAAATCTATTTTTAATTTATTATTTCATTAAGTGATGGTTTTCACGCACAGTGAACGTTTCCTTTCAAACTTTTTTCTCAGCTTAAAAATTACTCCTAGCGTTTTTCCGGTTTTCTCGAAATCGGCACCAAATCACAATCATTTCAAATGGTTATTTCGTGAAAAATTGCGCGGCTTTTTTATGCAGAAAATACTTTGATGGGAACCGGAACCAGTTTGAATGCTTTATTGTTGAGTAACTCACCTAACGAGTACTGCGTGTGATCATTGACTGTGTCTTCGAAGTAGCTGACCATGTTGGTGTGATGTGTGGGGGGTAGGGCGGCCAGAGGATTCTGATTGCGAGTCATGGAGTACAGTGCCTCTGCCAAGTCAGCCGCGCGCTTCAGAATCACTTCTTTTGGGATCTTCTCGGGGTCTCCCGGGTGACGAGGAATGAGGCGTGACAGACGCTGGAACCCGAAATCTATCGTCGGCTCACTCAACGCTGCAAAAAATGAAATAGACTGAGGGTTTCAATATTGAGTGCTCCTGAAACTAGCATAAATCTGGAAAATCAGTAGTAGTTTTGATTATAAAGCGATTATTTGATCCAATGGATAGAGAACGTTAATCTGATGTCATTCAAATAATTTACTATTGCGGGTACTGAGGAGAAATTTTTCAGCGTGTAGTGGCTTTATCTGGTTTTTTGGGATGTTTGTTTAATTGAAGTATTGTGGTACCTGTATATACAAATCTGCCTGGCGCGCCCTTGCAGAACTGTTTGCTCTTGTAGCTCAGTGTTACCTCAACGACCCCCGGAATGTGTCTGGGTGGGGTTTGCACCCGGATTGCATGTGGGGTGACCAGTTCACTCCAGACTATCATGGTTCCAAAGACCACCTGGAGTCCGTCGAAGAAGTTGTCGCCGACTATGATGACCGTGGATCCTCCCGTAGTCCACCCTTCGCTGGGGGAGATTGCTTTGATGCATGGTGTCGCAGCTAAAATATAAATCGGTTTTCAGAAAATCGAACTAATATCGTTGTCTATTTGCGTACGGCGCTTCAGACAGTTTTTTCTCCGAAGATGTCATGTTTCAAATAGAAATTGTTCTGTTTATGATAGTCGAAATTTTTGTCCCGACTTTCGAAAAATGTGACGGAATATTTGTGCTCGATGTGGTTTTTTCCCTTAGAATTTTTGTGTCATCTGCAAGGTATTGACGCGTTGAGCTCAATTTAAAAAAGCTAATTCATTTGTGGATATTTATTGTAAATTAAGGGGGGCTTGAAAATTGCCAATTGCGTCAACTAACGCATGTATTTTGTCATTTAAAAAAGCATTTCGCTGACTTTAAAGGTTCGTCGCAACATACATTCAGCTGAGGGAATCGCACATACGAGCTGTCTTGCTTAGTATTTAGATCGGGTCAACGCTTTTCCCGGTTAGAATATCGAGCGAAATAGTTTTCTCAATGTATCACAATTTATCATCGTAAATTAGTTCACAGTTTCCTAGTTAAGAGTAATTTTTGAGCAAATTAATGTTTATAATTCATAACATGTAGGCTATTGCTAAACAGGTCTAGGGTTTAAACGTCTTCGTGTTATGTCCAGTACATAGTGTAGTGCATGTGGAAAGATGTTGAAAATATTGTGAAAATAAGACTGCGTAAGACTGGGCAGAAGAACTTGTAGTGAAAAAGAGGGTGTATGTTGTCAGTTGAGATTTGAAGATTGAGTAATGGGCAGATTTGATTGGATTAACTTTTATGGAACCAATTTCAAGTACCCACACCTGATCTCCCCTCAGCCCCGTAGTAGCCCATACTCTATACTCTCATGTGCTACCCCTTGCACGCTCCATTACACACAAATCCCCTAATTTATACATTCCAATGTCCCCCTGTATACTTCTTCCAAATCCAACACGGGTCCCAAATACACATAGATTACATTACATGTACACACTTTAAGTATAGACATGGATGTCCCAAATGATGTGTATTCTGATTGTTGTATTTTGGACTGCTGAGCTAATTGTGCATAAGTGCCCAACCGAATCATTCGCAAAGGGATTTACGGTTGAGCTCAGATTTTTTATAGTTCTCCAGTGCTTTCAGTTTATGTTCATAGTGCAGAAATGAGTTAATTGAAAATGACAGTGATATGATGTAATTTTTGTGCAGTTCCATGAAAACAAGTAAACAATTCTGATTAGGGAAAGTACATGAAGTGGTACACAATAAAGTCAGGGTGAGTTTACCTGAAGCCGGTCAAAGTAAATTTTTTTTCAGGTAAATTATAAGTTAACATATGGTTTAAATTGTTGAAAAAATATCAGCTCAGACCTTTTAATCATATTGGTTTTGATGATTCAATGCAATTCGAGTTAAAAACGATTTTTGATTCGACTAACCAGAAAGTATTCGAATAAAGAAGAGTTAGAAAATGAGGTTAAAGGGAGTAGTAGTGTAACGAGTACAAACTAACATGCATCATTAGGGGACAGTTTTGAGGGGTGGTGTGCCGCTAGTGCGTTGTGGTGGGGGTGTCCTCCTCCGCCCCCGCCGGAGAGTGCCGCGAGCCCGCCGACTCCACCGCCGCCACCCGCCCCGCACTCACCCTCCGATGGGTCCAGTCTCCGCGTCCTCCGCCCGTGTTTGCTGTTGTTGTGAACAAACATGTTGTCACTGACTGCAAGCACGTGACCGTCGACGTTTGGAGTGCTGCTGAGAACCACCTGGAATCTACGCATGTCACGTGGGTTGCCCGCATTCTTCAGACAGTTCTGATTGCACTTGAGGAAAAACTTGAGGAAGTATCTGAAATAAAAACAAAAGCACATTTGTAAGTAATGACATTTTTCTGGAAATTTTTGCTTAAAAGGTAATAATTAAATAAGATAAATGTCAACATTGTCTTGGAGACACCTTTTTCTTTTGGGAAAATATGAATACAGATTTCATTCTTTCCTCTGAAAGTTACCCAAAAAGGATAAATGATTAATATCAATTAACTTGAACTTTTGGCCTTCAACTTGTCATATGGCAGTGTTTGAAAACAACGAAAAGACTTCAACAAAGTTATTTAATTTAATCATCAAATAAATTTGTTTTTAAGACGGTGTATGCACTTGGGAAGGGGCCAGCATCTAAGCTGTTCCTCGAATTTGATTAGAAAGCTAGCCCATGCCAGTCCATATTGTAAACGGATTCAAAATTAACTTTGCCTCGAAATGCCATTCATGTTAAGAAATTGTCGGTCTCTTTAATTTGAGTCTCTTAATTTTATTGTATTCCCAACAATAGACTTAATTTCTGGAGCACCTCTCTTTCTAAATTGCTAAGTGGCCAAAATGCGAAAGAAGCGACACTTGGCTCTAAATGTGAACTTCCCAATAGCATCTTCAGGAGACTTATCAATTAATCTAATTGATGAGCCAGTTAAATTTTGGTGAAAATTTTCGACATTTAAGAGCAATCTCACGAATCTGAGCGGCAAAGAACTATTCTGAGGTTAACGTTTAGATAAGAATTAGAAGAACAAGCCTGGCTAAAAGATAGATAGTATGATTGCATTTTCTCTCTAGTCCCAAATTTGTAATGCACTTTTCAGATAAAGACTTCGTCCAACTCATGTTTCATCATTACAAGGCAACCAAGTTATTTTTGTGCCGCGGCGGCGCATCTTTTTTCGTAGTGGGCCTCAAGATATAAACCTTTTAACTAGAATTCTTATCGCGAAACTTAAAATTGGACCCCATTGAGAATTCTGCAATACTCTAAAGGCAAAACTGCCCTCATTTTCTAAAAAAGATCTAAAATATATATATATATATATATATATATATATATATATATATATATATATATATATATATATATATTTTTTTTTGCAATAAATAAGTTTGTAATTCTAGACGCTTTTGTTTCCACCGAAATTAATTGCAAGGTTAATTACTGAAATATTAAAAGCTATTTGTGACATGTACTTTGAAAGTATCAAAACGACTTGTTTTCATTACCGAGTGCCTTTTGAATGGAGAATTCTCAAATGCACAAAAGGCTATTATATCTCTCTAGAGATCATTAGACAATGCATTTCAAATCCCATTGAAATTTATGCCTGCTTTATTCATCAAAATTTCTGTGATTTTCTTTTGAAAGTTTGTTTTGTTTTTTTTTGAAAAAAAAAACGAATAACCGCTATTTTAGTCTTTTTTCCATTTTTTTATTTTTTCATTTTTCTGATAATTTAACATGCCGTTCTATTAAGAGGTTCAAGTGCTAATTGGGGTCCCTTGAGCAGCGCAAATTTCATTCAATGCCTCCTTATTAAATCAACTGGTGTAGTTTTTCTGAATAATATCCACTCATTACGAATTCCACTCTCATCTCTCAGCACGCAAACAGTTGACTTTTGGGCCTGCAGGGAAAAGACTTCTTAAATGATTCTTCCAAACAAACAAACAAGGCTCTTCTGATGGGTTAATTCAATTGAATTTCTAATGTTTGTGCTATTATGCGACGGAATAATTCAATTTTAGCCCCCGTCTAGAGTCAGAATGATACGAGAGCTCTTAATCAACTCAAAAATCAAAACAAAAGCGAATTTAGTGCTGCAATTTTGAAAACATTTTCCACTAATATGTATCGAAATGTTCTCAACTCTATTTTGATCTCACTGAAAAAAAACGACAGTTTATGTCAGTCGGTTTGAAAAATCAATATCAAGTCGTTTCATTTTGTGGTGTCGCATGGTATAAAATCCTTGACAGTGACCCTTGTCTTGCGAATAAAATGCGTTATGATTGTTTTTACCTGTCAAGAAGTAGTCAAGCAGAACAAATTTACTCATATCAGGGCGAAGCCCTGAAGTTTCCGACTGCCTTTTAAGGTCTATGGATCAATAATAACTGAAAAAATTTAATGTAACAAAATAAAACTAAATTTGTTTTTTAAGTTTGAGATTTTTTATGAAAATCATTCCCCCACACGCAATATAAAATACAATGACATAGATTTTGCTCCTAGCAACAAACAAGACTGCTCGTATATCAGGGCAAAGCCCTGACTGTTCCGACTGTCCTTTAATTCATATCGAAAAATTTTTGAGAAAAGAAAGTATTGAAAGTCGGTAAATTTTGGGCAAAATTTTGAGTCGTACAAAATAAATGCGACCTCCATTCAATTTGGAACAATTTTGTTGTGCGGGATAACTTGTCTCGCATAAATAATTCGCGTTACCTTCTCAGCATTATGAATACTCTTCAAAGCGCGCATAAATTACTCCAGAAAATGGCCAATTTGGCATTTTTCAAACCTCCAAAACTTTACAAAAAAGTTTTTTTAAAGTTTGAATTCAGGAAGTCGATATCTTCAATGAGGTATAAAAAAACTTAGTTGAAAACAATTATTTCAATCGGCGAAAATTGACTGATTAAAAAACACACAGAGCATAAATATTCCGTTTTCTTCGAAAATCGGAACAAAAAATTATGGCAAATAAGCTTCGTTCAACCAATTCGGAACAATTTCTAAGACGGATTAGATCTTCGCTAACGCGTTAATAGCGCGAAATATATCGCGCGTTAATTGTCTCAAATTGGCCAAAATGGCAATCTTTAAACCAACTAAACTTTACGAAAAATGATCACGGTGAAATCTCTTTCCAAATTTAAGGTCAAGACAACAATACTTTTTGAATGATAAAAAAAATTCGTTAAAACAGGCACAAATATTCAGTTACTTTCGTTACGAAAGTCGGAACAACTAGTACCAGAACCTATTCTGCCCTTGCAAGTCTGTTGGGATAAATTTATCTTTTTTAGCTAATGGTTATCGTAATGACTTGTTGTTCCGACTTTCGAATTTTTTTATATCATTCAAAAGGTATTGTTGTCCTGAGCTTAAATTTGAAAAAATATTTCACCTGTGATCATTTTTCGTAAAGCTATGAGGGTTTAAAGATTGCCATTTTGGCCATTTTGACCAATTTGGGACAATTAAACGCGCAATATAATTCGCGCTATTAACGCGTAAGCGAGATTTTGGATAGCAATTTTGGTTTAAAGATAGCAATTTTGGCCAATTTGGGACATTTAACGCCCGATATTTCGCGCTATTAACGGTAAGCGGAGAGTTAATCCGTCTTAGAAATCGTTCCAAATTGGTTAAAAGAAGTTTATTTGCCATAATTGATTTGTTACAAGGAACGAAATCTATCTTTTTGTAGTTTATTTGGCGTGTGGGGGGATGATTTTCTTAAAATTTCAAATTTAAAAAAAAAAATTTCAATTTATTTTATTTCATTTAATTTTTTTCATGTATTACTGCTGCTCAATAAACCTTAAAAGGCAGTCGGAACATTCAGGGCTTCGCCCTGATACGAGCAGTCTTGTTTAAAGCTTTCATAACTAATTAATCTTTTTTCACAAAAACAATATGTTAACAAAGCTGCTAGAAAGAAAAATATACATATCAAATGATGCGCTCGCGGAAAAAACCCCCAGGATAAAACTCACCAGGATAAAATCCCCCGGGATAAAATCCCAACAGATATAATCTCCCAGGACTAAATCCCCCATAAGATTTTCCCCTCATATGCGATGTCAAGTGCATGAAGCATTTGGTAAAATTGAGATGTCTCAATTCCATTTGGAATTATTTTATTCGGTAGCAGGGCAATGTACCCTATTCCAATCTATCCTATACCATTCTCCCCTATGTCAATTAATTAACATAATATTTTAATTGGAATCGGAATGATAACAGCACGCACTACTGCATTCAAGTTCAAATTTTTGGACTCAAACTGAATGAGTCTTCAACTTAAGCAAATTTTTCGGTCGGAACAACAATCTTGTTGAAAAACGTGTCGGAACAAATTTCAAAATAGGTTATAAAGTCAATGGAAAAATAAACGAATATCTGAACTATTTTCTCTCCTATGGCACCTAGCAAAGAATAAAAACTAAAATAATGGTTCAGTATGATTTTTTGTGCTTAACCATTGATTTAATTTTTAATAGATTTTTTATTCTTTACGATTTTTTTTTATTCTCCATTGTATACAGTATTTATTTCCAACTTTTCTCTTCAAGCAGGGGAAATGATTAAACTCTCCAAGAATAGGGGGAAATAGAAAAAGAGATCCGAAAAAACTAGTCTCAAAAACGCGTCCCAACGAGTCTCTGACAAAATAGGTGAAAAATTGATTTTTTGTGCATATTTATGTGAGGATGACTTGATGAAAATGAGATGTTTGGATCGATGAGTGAGAGTAGAAGTTTATGAGTTTATGAATGGGGGCTTGAAAGTTAATTACGTTCACAGGTTATTGCGCATAATAAGGCCCTAACCCCTCTTTGCCACCTACTCTAAATGCAGCAAACCCGGGGAAGAAGCCAGGCTCCACTGACTATGTAATATAAAACAGCTATCTCCCCATTAAACACTTGAGTAGCTACTCCCCGAAGTTACCCTCTTTCTTCCCTTCTTAACCCAACAAAAACAAAGTTACTTTTCATTCGCTTTTAAACCCCAAATTATTTGACAATGAAAGGTTTCCATTAAAAACAAAAACATCCGAATGATTTGCCCATAAAGAAGGAGCAAATTTGAGTTTTAATGTACGATTTTGCCTTTGAGCCGTCTTGCATTTGCAAATAGTTTATATTTTGAAAACGTTTTTTTTTTTCGATTTTCACTGAAAACAAATTTCTTAATTTTTGTTTGCGAATTATAGTTGTTCGCCTAGCGTTAGTTTGAAAGACTAATTTCTTACATTGATATGAAATTGATGAATTTTGCAGCAAACAATCAAAAAAACAATATTGAACTGTACCACTTGCTCGAATGTAATCAACGTCTGGTTTAATCAATGATTGGGCTGCATTCAAAAATTCGCCCGTGAAAATTAAAAACAAAATCCTTTATGTTTCGCTCCTCGGCATTTGTTGCCTCACAAAGACTTATTTGCTGATTGGGTGTCATTTTTCTGATGCTCACCTGAAGAAAAACTGTCAAAAATAATTAAAATAAGATTAAACGGGGCTTCGGGCTCGTTTTGATTAAAAGTGGGCGAAATTTAAAATTGCGTTCCGTTTTGTTGTTCTTGCTGAAAAAGAATCTATTTCTCAAGAGCCCCTTGCGAATTGACTGAATTATAATTTTTCATGTCAATCTTGTCTTGTGAAAAGTGAAAAGTCTTCTGGGACCGGGTGTTATTTTCATCAGTTTCTGCCAATCCCCCATTAAACCCAAATCGCATTCCCCTAACAACAATATTCGGCAGTCTTACGAACTTTTTTAGTAAATTAACACTTAACCACAACCCTCTATTGAGATATATAACCGGTTAGTTTTCTGGTTATAAGTATAGTTATAAAAATTAGTGATTTAAACAGCAGCCAAGGGCGCTAGATTGGGTCGGTATAAGACTGAATTGCTCCGAAATGCAATTGTAGACTGTAGTCTAAATTAGCTGTCCCGTTCGCTTAGATTAGACCCACACCCCTACATTCAGACGATCCCCAACCAGTAATGGAATGTGACAGTTCATTTCTAGCTGGGATCAATTGCCCCGAGCCAACAATTCGATCACGCTTTTCTTAACAGCCAATTTTTGAATAACCAAAAATGTCGACCTTATCACAGCCTTATGTACTTAACGCGATTGAAATTCAAATTCATTTTCAAATTTTTTATAATACCCCAGCAAGACCGTTCTTGAAAAAACAATTGGGTAATATTGGATGGGGTAACTTCAGTTGCTCACTTAAAAGTCAAAATTCTGGGTTGATTTCTGGTCGATTTAGATTACGTAATCGTGCTGGCTGATGTTTTACGTCAGATAATTTGTTGTTTTGATTAACAGCCGCAAAATTAATCATCAGGTTGAGTTATTTATCTCGAGTTGATTTGAGAGCCCGCCGCCGGCAGGGCAAATTCCCCCACCTGAGACCGGGGGCAGGCCATGGAGTTATCATAAATATTAACTTTACTGCTTAATGGACTAAAAGCATGATAAGCTAAAAGAGCAACCGGAAAATTAGTTCCAAAATTTACAGAAAAGTTTCCCAGAAAAATATTTCTTGTTTTTTTTTCGAAAATTCGTTGTTCCGATAATCGAATTTGTAGAAGGACGTTCGTATTATGGTTTTTTATCTACGGAAAATCAATAAATAATTACATAAATTTGAGTGGGTATTCACACATTTTGCCCCGCAAATCGTCCACTAAGAAAGCGGCGATTAAATAACTGAGCAATAAGTTATGTAATAACGAAATGTGTTAAATTATGGGGCAAAATCAGCCACTAATTTTAAGAGGGGTGAAATGTGAGTGATACATGATAATGAAACCCTTCTAGTTGAGATTCGAGCAAAATCTATCACTTTTTACTTTATATGGCGTGCGGGGGTATGATTTTCACAAAAAATCTCAAATAAAAAAAATCAATTTTTTTATTTAATTTTTTCATGTTATTATTGCTCCATTGACCTTAAAAGGCAGTCGAAACATTCAGGGCTTCGCACTGATACGAGCAGTCTTGTTTGTTCTTTATGCCTTTCACCAGAATTTACTTTTAATTTTAAAATCAGGGAAAGGAAAACTCTAAGGCATAGGAAGAACTATTCAGAAAAAACCTAATTTATTATTCATATTTACATGCACTATAAAACTAAAATTTTCAAGTCTTTTGACGAAAAATGCTGCGGATGTATTATGAACGAGTACCTATAGACAATTGAGTTAAAGTGAATTATTAACTTTTGGGTAAATTTGGATAAATGCCCAGGAATGTGCGGTTGGCTTTTTGGGTCCAATTGGAACCACTTTGCAGATTAAATTCCTCTGAAAAAATTCAACAAGAGGGGAGCCGAAATGGCTGGAGTGTTGACAGTGCAAATTGTTCTGTTTTCACCACACAAACAACTTTTAATCCACTTCTGTTTGTAATATTAATTCCACAAACTGAATCGATTTTCCAAGTGCCCAATCAATTAAAACTCATCCACTTAATCTTTTGCGAAAAAAAATTAATTTAACTTTTGTTTCAAAAATAGCAATCGTTGAAAGGGAAAGACGCGAGGAACCTGGAACGCCTCAAAATATGACGCCATAAATATTTAAGAAAATGTCTACAAACAGAGTTTTGCATCAAGTAACATAAAATTTTCATTGAAGTAACAGCCAAAAAAAACCCAAAATATGTTTAAAAAAATATAGCAGCCAAAAAAGGATAAAAAAATTGATTAAATTGCGGTTAGAACTTATGAGATTTATTTTTGTGAAACTAAACTACTCGCAGAATAAAATTGAGAGCTGAAATTTTGAATCAAAGTTGATATTCCGCAAAACTTTGACTTTTTGCATCAAAAGCCGAATTTTTCATGTGTCTCTGATCATTAAAAGTCTGCTTTTCTCTGCTTTTTTCACCATTTGCTTTTCAACTCGGAATGGCCATAACTTTGTAGTTTTTTTTTTAATTTATGGAAGTTATTACTGTGGCGACAGAGCAGAGCAAGAGTAATTGTACTAATCGCGCGAATGTCAGGGGAGCAGTTGGGAAAATTACGGGTCATCATCATCACCAGACTTCATCATTCACACCCCTCCTTAACTTTCCTGTTACACTATACCGAAACAGATTGCAACAAAAGTACAAAGGATTTTTCATTGTCTGTTGTCTATTTTAGCCCCAGTACATTTTGGCCATTATCCAAATCTATGGTTGAGTGTTTTGATGTAGCCTGTTGAGCATTTATTTATGTTTGTTTTCTATGCGCAATGAAATCTGAATGAAAAAAAAAACAAATAAAATCATTGAAAGGCACATAATAATGACTGTAATTTAGTTTTTTGGTTTTTGGAGATTAAAACAAAAAAATCCTCCCTATGTAAACTGAAAGTTGAGTGCTGCACGTGGAGGTTACATTATCCAAAAAACCTCACATGGTATAGAGCGAGTGTGGCATCCTATTATAGCAGTTTCGGTCATTATTTGGGTTTCAAAAGTTTTGATTAAGTTGACCAAGTATCGAGAAAAGCTGGAGTGCATTTTTTGGTATTCGGACTTATTTTTTCGGTAGTTTATTTTACGGTTTGTTCTCCCTACGTGGTTTAGTGTTCTTTTTACAAGCTCAGCTGAAAATTGAAAATATTTTCAACTAATTACCAATTCGATCTTTTTGTGTAATTATGAAGAATACCGAAAGATTTATCAGGTCGGATTGGTCTATGTTACTTGCACTGCACAGCAACAAGCTACCCTCGTTTTTATTAAAAGTTGATAACCCCTTTGTTTAGGCACGCCTCTCTAAATGTCGACTTTCTAACGCAGGGTAGACCAATTTTTTTTCTGACATACGGTTCAAAATAATGATAGTGGAAAATTGAGACGGTTGATCATTATGACCAACAGCAAGCAGCAAAATTTTTTTTATATATTTTTAGAGCTCTACTGACCTGTCGATGATAACTGGGTCACTTGGTGTTTCGTTTCTGTTGCCACAACTCTTCTTGTCACAACAACGACTGAAACAGATCAATCACAGTTATGCTTTCAGATGCCTTAAAACGTGATCTAATTTTCTCACAATTTTGAAGTTTTTTAATTAGACAAAAATCAGGCACTTTTTGCAGGTTTACAGAAAATAAAAAGTTCTACAATCGGGTCATGCATGTAGAATGGATACTCGAACTTTCGAACTTCTGTTTCAATGCCATTTAAAAATCTGAAAAATCTGTGCCTACGCTATTAAGCTGATCACTGCTGTTAGCTTATCAGCATAACGCATATCTGAACTCAACATGCAAAATCAGAGACCCATCTGAGCGTCTGTTTCCAAACCCGGCCGGCCGGGATATCATTTCACGCTTAATCTGCTCCGGCTAAATTGAGAGCTTTTAGCCTAATCTAATTATTCCAAGCGGAAAATCGCCCATAAAGAAATGGAAAATGGAATTCTGCTATATTTCAGATATCGTGCATTAAATTTTTCGGGCATAACGGGTTGTTAAGAACGTCATGAATACGAAAAATTAAAGCCTTTGAATGAAAGGTAAAAAGAAAATAAGCCATTTTCGGTTAAAGTAAGTTTCGGTTACCTGCACATGACCTCGTGTGTGAGTAGTACCCTGCACATCTCAGGGTTTTTGTCCTGACCTTCGTACCAGATGGGCTGTTTGGTGACTGAGTCAATAAGCCGAATGTAAATGTCTTGTTCTTGTCTGATACCTGAAAACAGAACTCCATCATCTAATAAGTTCAATTAAAACTTGAAAAAGTTCAAATGTAGTTTTACTCTGAAACTTTTCATTCTGTAAGTACAAAAAAAGTGTTACCTTAAGCTATGATAGCAGCCAGCGATCAAAACAAAAATACAATACTGTACGATTGCACAGCAAGTAGCCCAGAATCTTCCGCACTCAAATTTTATTTAAGAAAATTATTTAATGAAAGATTAAGTTTCACGGTCATTAATTTTTTTCATCATGTAAATAGAATTTTTTTTCAGAAAAAAAATAAACAAGGTATAAGGAATAATTTTAGTTTTTTTTGTAAACCAGCTGTAAACTTCAAAATTAAGTTTTCAACTGCGAGTTGTTGTTACTGCAAGCGTTTTATTCACAAGAATCATGAAAGATTTAAAAAAAATTGAGTTTTTTTCAAATTATCTAAAGGTTCAACCAAGTCAAATCGCAGTGTGACAAGAAACCCTTAAAAATCCGAAAGTGATACTTGAAGTTTTGTCCTATTTCAACGTCATGTAGGGTTGCTGGAATTTGGACTTACCGTTATTGTATAGGACTTGAACCCTGTAGTGTATGCCATTATTACTCTTGTCCTCCCCCTCCCCTCCCGCCCCGTTCACCCCCTGCAGAGCCTCGTTCTCGATGAAGTCCACAAACGCAGTCCGCTCTATCTCCACCGGCTGTCCCGTGCGGTCGTAGAGGGCCACCACGAAGTGGAAGAAGTTGCTCTTCCTCAGGTTGTTCGGAGGCTGTTTCTCGAAGTGAGCTCGGGCCAGGCCGATCGTAGCCACAGAGGCGCTGAACAAGCTTTAGGTGTTGTAACTCAAATTTTTTTTTAGTAATTCAACTGCCAATCGACAAGCTACGAAAAAGTTGGCCATGATTTACACTTCGATATGGAGTGTTTCATGACATGACCAAGCGGGCCAAATCAGTAATGTTATTTTTTCTAGTTGTGAAAACTGAGGATAAATTTTTTGATAGGAATATTGAAAATAGTTTGAGCCGAAAATGATATAGATTTAAAAAAAAATAATTGGCTAGCAAATTTGAAAAAATTTCAGAAGTTTCATTTTTTTTTGAAAAATTTGAGAATATTGCCCATGGGATTGGAAATTTAAGAAGACACGTTTTATCTGAGTCGATGCAATTTTTAACTTATCCCACAAAAACAGTTTCCGTGAAATTTTTGAATTTCGAATATTTTTTAATATTCAACTTCTACTTGACTAATTTTCCATAAAATTTTTTTGGTATGTTAAAAATCCAAAAACGCGCTGTCTTACTTTGTCGCAGTTGCAGCACTCAATACAGCAGCTGCCGTCTCCAGTTTAGCCGCAGCGGCAGCCAAGTTGCCAGGTGTGTTGTGCGGCTGAATACCAGAGGAACCGTTTCCAATCGCACCCGGCGACCCATTCGCTCCTCCCGATGTCGCCGAAGCCAGCACTGCCGCAGCCGCGGTCACGTGATTCTGAACCCAGTTCGAAGTCTGCATGTGATGCGATGAGTGAATTCTGGAGTCAGAAACGGGAGAGGTGTTGACATTCGGGAAAATAATTGGCGAAGATTGGGATAAGTTGTGGTGCTGTTGCTGCAACTGGTGATGTAGCGACGAGGCGGCAATGATTCCGGGATGCACTTTGTGTTCTTCAAGGTCGTTTGTGACTCCGTGTTGATGAAGTTGCTTCAAGGCGTTCACTGCGTTTTCGGCCGCAGATGAATTGTGTATAATATTGAGGTGATTATTGTTTATGTGGTTGTTGTTAATGTTGTTGTTATTTGTGGAGTGTATGTTTAGTTGGTTGGGAGTGGTTAGGGGCGTTGATGATGATGAGGTTGAGGTGGGGGATGATGAATTGATGAGGAGATTTGTGTTGTTGGGTATGATGGATGAAGGGGTTAGATTTGGGAGGGTGGCGATGGCTGAGTTGGCGATGGAGGAGGAGGAGGTATGGTTGGCGCTGCTGCTAGCACTGATACCGCCGCAGTTGTTGGTTATATTATTGGCATTGCCCTTCGGGAATGGATCTTGAAGACTGAACATTGGGGATTTTAACTTATTCTGCTTCGCTTTGTGTGTGCAGCTCCAATATCAATACGCGGGTAATAAGGGGCGAGTTTGGCTCACCGGCGCTGAACAAAGTATTAAGGCGATCTCTTGGGTCTGCGAGTGAATCGAACTTTGTACGACCCAATTGGGACAAAATCGAGAATGAAAGTGGAAAGTAGAAGCTCCCGCCGGATTTTACCTCTTTTTTGCTCTTTTTCCTTCTCAAAATCCCCTGTTCTACAATCATCCAATCAGAGCTCTCCATCTCTCGCCCTTTTCACCTATCATCATCCTTCAGCCCTGTTCCTGTTGCCGTATTTCCAATACTTTTCCTGCTATTTTCCAATTCCGTTTTTATTTACCTGACACAGCTCGATAGAGGGGGATATTAGAATTGTAGAATTTAAAGGGCGCGGGAAGAGGGATTAGATTTTGGGGCAGAATTTATTTCATCGGCTTTAGAGTTGATGCCTCTTGACTGTGGCGGAGTCAACACTACAAATATATTGGGGATTTGAGCCCTGCTCCCAGCCAGTATTCCAATTTATTCCCTCAATTAGCCCTAAATCTCCGATTGATGCGATCAGATCAATCTGACGCCCGCAAAAAAGTTAATCCTATTCTTTCAAAATTGCATAGCACACTTTAAACAAATGACACGGAAGAGGAGTTTCCTATCAATGTGTTTTCATCAAAATATATAATGTGAAAACTAAACTCAATTGTTTTGAGTACACCAAACGTTTACTATTCAAGTCCACCAAAGAAAATATAGAAAATAAAATCCAAAATTTTAGTCTTTATTATCTTATGGAATAGTGCAGAAGGCCTGCTAAAGAAATCCATAAAAGATCTCATAAAACTAAGTAAACCAAGAATTGTCAAGATTAAAGTTTTTGACAAGCGTGAGGAATTTCATGATGAGTCTTTAATGCAGATCCTATCTTGGGCAGAACAGTATCTGATTTTGGGGTGGTTTGATACGCAGAGTGCGCCCTGTCAGAGGTTCGAGACTCTAACTACATAAAGGGTTGTCACCTTTTAGAACCAACTCATTTTTGCTTGCTTGCAAAGAAAACATCACAATTTTTTCTCGTTCAATTTGTGATATTAATCAAGCTAGAGATTATATTTCAGTTCAGCATCAAGCTGGAAATTACTAGGAACAAAAATTTGCACTCGATATGTTTTGGAGCTAAAGTTTGACACTGCATCCGAGTTTCGCTTACGCTGCTTACAATGCGTACAAAATTGACTAGCGTTGGTTTTTTAAGATTTAATTTTGTAAGAGCAATAACATAGAAAAACAAGGTTAGCCAGTTAAAGTAGCATACAATGTTTCAACCACATTAATTTTAAAAAATTTCGAAAAAAAGCGCTTGTTTCGTTTTTTGCGCGTGATGTGATGTGATCAGAATGCGTAATAATTTAACGAATTAGCACAAGTGTCTTCGAAAGAGAATAACAAACGAAAAAATAGAAAAAAGTTTCAAAAAAATATTCTAAGGATCTTTTTTCAATTTTTTTGCACAACAGTCTTAAAACCTTTTGAAATTTTGAACCTCGGTCGTTTTAATCGCTCGAATTTCGACTGAAACTCCCGGTGTTTCTCGACACTGATCGGTGTTTCTCGACACTGAACAAGTTTTTGAAAATTTTTTAAAAAACCGTTTACATTACGGTTGAAACGGTTGAAAGGGTTTGAACGAGATATATCACTCGACCCATTCCAATGATTATTTGTGGTACTTGATTTTGCGTGGACAAAATAAAATACGCTCGAAGATAAAGTTTCTCCCCATTTTCAATGATTGGAACAAAACAACAACTGAAAACTACTACCATTAATCAAAAATCAGGTGAAAATATTTTCTCAGGGCGTTGAAACTTTTGATTGAAAAGTGAGAAATGCAATGAAAAATTAACAAAATTGAAAAGAAACAAAAGATTAAATATGAAAATTGGATCAAAATATTTATGCGTAGAAATCAAAAAGAGCGATATTTTAAAAAAAAGTTAAGTTTAACAATTGTTTTTTGAAAGAGTTTCTAAAACTTTGAAAAATTTAGTTCAACATACCTTTTACTGAGTGGAGTAACTGCGATAAATTTACCTGAAGAAAGCAACATATCTCTTAAACGTTTGCAAACTTATTCATAGATATAAGGTTTGACCCAAAAATTTTAAGATTTTGATTGACTCGACCCTGATTTTGACTGACTCGCCTTGATTTTGACGGAGTCAATGGAATAAAAAAAATATTCGAGTTTCATCGACATGGGCGTGCTATTTTTGGCTGATTTGACCCAGCCAAAAATATAACAGACTCCATCGACTCAAGCGTACTACGTTTCGACCAAAACCACAGAAAACCATATCATGCACTAAAAACTCAGTCATACCGTTTGAACACCGTTCGGCAATGGAAATATTACGATTACGTTTTTGAAATACAGAAAACGAATGCGTAGTGTTTTTTCTATAATAATTTTTTTTGTCAGTAACAAACACTTTCATTTGATAGTCAATGTTTCAAAAATTTTAAAGGCCATTTAACATATTTTAACTAAAACTAAAGTTTCAAGAGAAAAACATTGGAGAAAGTTTTTTTTTGAAAAAAAAAACAATTTTCTTCAATTGAAAATTTAACAATTATCAATTAAACTTCTCATCAATTGTTTTGCAAAACCAATTGAGTACCCTCAAAAAGCTGTTTTCTTAATTTTTGTAATCTTATACCAAGCCTTGCTTTTCGGCACTTGTAAATCTATTTCGGCTTCGTTTTTGGATAGATTTTTAAGTTGTGCCCTATTTTTTATTCCATAGAAAGCCTGTTTTGAGTACAACTTTCGTGTTCTAGATTGCCCGTTTGATTGACCTAAGCAGGTCATCTGTCTATAAACTTGTATCTTATCTCAAAAACATATAGGCTATCAAGCAGGGGCGGATCTAGGATTTTCTCGAGGGGGGGGCGGATTTTCAAAAATTTTCCAAAATTTTGACGACGTTTTTTTTTTTTTTAGGTCGACCAAATTGATTTTTATTTTTCGCGCTCTCCTAAAGCACTGTTTTGCCCTTATTTAGGCAAAATTTTCTGCGCCGCAGGCAAATTTTTGAAAAAACAGTCAAAAAAGCCGTTTTTGGGCACTTTTTGAAAAATTTTGACAAAAAAAAATGCGTTTTTTTGGCGCGCGCTCCCCCCAAAAATAGCATTTATTGGCGCCTTTAGAAAAATTTTAGGGTCGGTCGGCCAAAAATGGATTTCTGAAAAAGTATCAAAGGGGGGACCCTTTGAGTCGGCAGGGGGTCAAATCCCTGAGGGGGGGGGGGGGGGGGCGTCCGCCCCCCCCCGCCCCTTCCCCCCTAAATCCGCCCCTGCTATCAAGTAAACGTAAGGAGTTCAGATATATAATCAACACGTCTTAATTGCGTTTCTAAAACCGCAATCTATACACCTGCTACATGCACCCACCCACTTCACCCACTTTGCTCGACAGAGCCAAAATATAACTTGATCAGCTGCTTCGGAACAAAAGAGGCGTACATTTTTCATACATTTAAAGCATTGCATAAAAGTTCTATGACTAGCTTTTCCCCAAACATAGAATTTATATGATTAGCGTTCTTCTATATACAAGCTGTTTTGCCGAAACTGTATGACCCGCATTTCTCCCTAAGAGTTTTTAAAAGTTGTTTAATTTGAATTTCTGATTTTTCTCAATCACAGTAAAAAAGAATTTTTTCGAAGCAAAGATTTTCACAGACAGCCTGCATTTGCATAATTGCTACTCTATTCAAGGTTTGGGATTAAACATGAAGTTATCAGAAACATTTTTTGGTATGGTCAGAATGCTGCTACTTAAAAATGCATTGGTTGAAATTCAATGCCTGTTTGTTTTAAAGATAAAAGTTTATGTATCCATATGAATCAAAAAATTCAATTCTGGTTTTTCATAAAACATTCATTGTTTTATGTTTTATTTCATAAAAATTAAAACATTCAAAAACAGGCCAAAGAAGGTGTTTTTAGGACCAAAAAGTTTCATAAAAATCTCGTTTTTTTGGCGCGCGCTCACCACTCAAAATTAGTATAAATTGGCCCCTAAGGCGCCGTTAGAAAATTTGTGGGTCCATCAGCCAAAATTGGCATCTAAAAATAGTACAAAGGGGGGGCCGATTCCCTGAGGGGTCGAATTCCTGAGGGGGAGGTAGACGCTCCCCCACCTAAATCCCTGGATGTCATAATCAATGTGATTTTTTTTTCGTCGCATTTTCTTGCGTTTTTGTATTTGGCTACTTGTTCCGACTTTTGATACGAAAGTAACGGAATATTTGTGCTCGGGGTGGGTTTTTTTTTCTTCAGACAAATGTCGACTTTTTAACTAGCCATTTTTGACGGATTTTTTTTATATCATTCGAAAGGTATTGTTGTCTTGAGCTCAAAATTGAAAATATATTTCACCTGTGATCATTTTTCGTAAAGTTACGGGGGTTTAAAGATTGCCATTTTGACCAATTTGGGACAATTAACGCGCGATATAATTTGCGCTATTAACGCGTAAGCGGAGAGTTAATCCGTCTTAGAAATCGTTTCAAATTGGTTAAAAGAAGCTTATTTGCCATAAATGGTTTGTTACAAGGAGCAAAATCTGTCCTTTTGTACTTTATGTGGCGTGTGGGGGGATGATTTTCATAAAAAAATTTCAAGTTTTAGAAGACAAAAAAGATTTCATTATGTTTTTTTTCATTGAAATTTTTTATGTTATTACTGCTCCATGAACCTTAAAAGGCAGTCGGAACATTCAGGGCTTCGCCCTGATACGAGCAGTCTTGTTGTTCCGACGTTCGATACGAAAGTAACGGAATATTTGTGCTCGGGTGGGTTTTTTTTTCTTCAGACAAATTTTGAATTTTTAACTAGCCATTTTTGACGGAATTTTTTTTTGTATAATTCAAAAAGTTTTGGTGTCCTGAGCTCAAATTTGAAAAGATATTTCACCTGTGATCATTTTTTGTAAAGTTATGGGGGTTTAAAGATTGCCATTTTGGCCAATTTGGGACAATTAACGCGCGATATATTTCGCGCTATTAACGCGTAAGCGGAGAGTTAATCCGTCTTAAAACCGTTCCAAATTGGTTAAAAGAAGCTTATTTGCCATAATTGATTGGTTACAGGGAGCTAAATGAAACTTTTTGTACTTTAAATTGCGTGTGGGGGGATGATTTTCATAAAAAATTTCAAATTAAAAAAAAAAATCTTTTTAAATTTTTTTACATTTAATTTTTTAATGTTATTACTGCTCCATAAAAACCTTAAAAGGCAGTCGGAACATTCAGGGCTTCGCCCTGATACGAGCAGTCTTGTTCATTTTGTGCAAGTTACTGGAGTAAATTCCTACAAGTTCCAGTTTTTTTTCAGCTTTCTTTATGATGCTTAGTAAAAGTACCAGAGCAAAAATTTATTGATTTTTGACATCCCCGGAATGCGTAAAATCAACTAGTTTTGGTTCCTACCACGAAATATAAAGATATATCAAGATTCAAAAAAGATAAGCCATTGCTCATTATGCATAATCCTAGTCGAAATCCCGCTCAAAAGCCGCCTCACCGAGTTTTATTTTTGAGAAAGTTTAGTTTGCTGGATGGACCATATTGGGAAGAAACCGCAAAAACAATGAGTAATTGAT
Source organism: Symsagittifera roscoffensis (assembly GCF_963678635.1). NCBI lineage: Eukaryota > Metazoa > Xenacoelomorpha > Acoela > Convolutidae > Symsagittifera > Symsagittifera roscoffensis. The sequence goes on along the minus strand of NC_087062.1, from coordinate 18,244,097 downwards.
TCTCTTTTAGCTCACTTTGTATTTCAGAGGCGGAGGTTATTATTTAATGAATTGCCCATAATTTGCATGCAAAGCAAAAAAAATTAAGTAGTTGTTATAATTCACAAAACAGTTTTTGAAATTATCAGAAATAAAATAAATCTGAAAAAAAAAATTGACTAGATCTGGCAATCAAAGAAAAACTTTTACAACTTTTACGAATTAAATTCAATGAAACTTCTGAGGAGCTAAACAAAAACGACGAAAAAAGGGAGTCAAAGGTCTTAAATAATGATTTGAGTTTTTTTTACGTTAGATGTATTGAATTGAGCATTTTCTATAGTTTTAAATAAATTCATTTAAGTTTTTGCTGTGTTTTGTTTCTGAGAAACAGAAGGCATGAAACTGGCCATTTTAAGAAACCGAGAACATTTTTAATATCAGCACTGAACTTTGTTTTGATAAGGGTTCTATCTGGGGATTTAATTTTAATTACCCAAGAGTATATCTAATGTATATTTTGTCTTATGTAAGGAATTCCCAAAAAAAACAGTGAATCGCCAGATCTTTTTGACATTTTTCAAAGCATTTCTAGCTTCAGAATTCGCTAATTTTGAGGAGAGTAAAAAAATTTAAGTGCCGTAAAGTTTTCAGCTTGTCTAAAGTCTTTAAAATCACTCTAAAAACCCCATCAGAACGTATAAGAACAAGCAGTAGCAGAGAAAATTCGGGAAAATTGATTCAATTTAGGGATACAAGTGTGATAGAAGGGTTCCAGTAAAAACCAAGTCTGACGAAGGGTCCCGAATCACGCTAATTCTAAGCTAAGCAAACATAGCAATTTGGCAATGGACGCGGCTCTTTTTACATTACGGATCCTGCTAGCTTCTCGGAATCCCTTATCCTACTTGCACTAGTTTAGGATATCCGCTATGAACAATTGGGTTCCAATTATTTTCATTTTTACATCAAATTGGAACTAAAAATTTCGAAATATTTATGTTCTTGAGCAACTGGTAAAAAGATATTCGTTAATTGATACTTTTGATGTATTTTTTGTAGACCATAGTTATCGATTAGGCGCCATTTGTTGCTCTGAGTAATTTTTCGAATCGATTACTTCATTCACTGGTAGTGTCTATTTGGTGGCTGGCATATATTTCTTGGCTTTCTACGAGTGTTATCTCTTTGTTGCGACTTTTGAATTATCCGTGGTTCACCAGCGGATTTAGTGGGGGGGGGGTGGTAAGCTTGCAAAAATTTTAACATCTAAAGCATTTGGATTTCTTACACTCAAAAATAAAAAGACAGATTACCTACATCTATTTTATGTAAAATTATGGGGATTTGAAAATTGCCAACTTGCCAATCAATGTGCGACTTGTAAGGGTACCGTGTGTGGCTAAAAGTTTTTCAAAGGATTTTTCAAAGGGTAAAAAAACTGTTTAAAATTTAACATTTTGGGGGAGCGATGGTGAAGTGGTTACGTCTCCGCCTCTCAATCGAAAAGTCGGATGTTCGTTTGAGGCCCACCATGATCCGTGCTCGTTGCTTGAGGGTGAAACAACATTACCCAGCCCAGAAATATAACCAAAAAAATGCATGCAGTTCTTAAACAGGGGCACAACAGCGGTTCGCCGTGATGAGCTGTACAGCTCTTGTGTTGGTTCTTTCCCCCGTGGATAAAATGGTCTTAAAAAGTAACAGAGGCGTCTTATTAATTCAAAATAACTTGGTATTAGATGAGAAAAAATATCGTTGTTCTTGACAACTATTGTGGGGGAAAGGTTTAAGAAGAAAGTGAGTGATTTTTCTAAAACATCAAGCATGCTTTTTCTAAAACTACAGCTGATACTATACTATAAAGGGCAGTCATAAAGAACAGTGGTAGATACTCTAAATGACAGACGGAACATTTAGGGCTTTGACAGTGGGAACATTCAAGAATATGATATGTCGTCTTCCGATTGATCACAAAAATTGAGAAGGGATTTTGGATTTGACTCACCATTGAACTCTAGTCTAGGTACTACAAATAAGCGTCATATGGGGATGAGAGATGTATCATGTTAAGAGATATTCCAGTATGACTCGAGTCGCCATTACAAAATCGAGTTTTCTGTGTCCCGAATGAATAACGGTCTGACAAGCGTGACGAGTTTCAGGATGAGTCTTTACTGCAGATCCTATCTTGGGCAGAAGAGTATCTGATTTTGGGGTGGTTTGATACGCAGAGTGCGCCCTGTCAGAGGTTCGAGACTCTATCTACATTTTCACGTTCAATTTGTGATATTAATCAAGCTAGAGATTATATTTCAGTTCAGCATCAAGCTGGAAATAACAAAGAACAAAAATTTGCACTCGATTAGTTTTGGAGCTTAAGTTTGACACTGCCTCCGAGTTTCGTTTACGCTGCTTAAAATGCGTACAAAATTGACTAGCATTGGTTTTTTAAGATTTAATTTTGCAAGGGCAATAACATAGAAAAACAAGGTTAGCCAGTTAAAGTAGCATACAATGTTTCAACCACATTAATTTTAAAAAATTTCGAAAAAACGCGCTTGTTTTGTTTTTTGCGCGTGATGTGATGTGATCAGAATGCGTAATAATTTAACGAATTAGCACAAGTGTCTTCGAAAGAGAATAACAAACGAAAAAATAGAAAAAAGTTTCAAAAAAAATATTCTAAGGATCTTTTTTCAATTTTTTTGCACAACAGTCTTAAAACCTTTTGAAATTTTGAACCTCGGTCGCTTTAATCGCTCGACTTTCGACTGAAAATCCCGGTGTTTCTCAACACTGACCGGTGTTTCTCGACACTGAACAAGTTTTTGAAAATTTTTTAAAAAACCGTTTACATTACGGTTGAAACGGTTGAAAGGGTTTGAACGAGATATATCACTCGACCCATTCCAATGATTATTTGTGGTACTTGATTTTGCGTGGAAAAAAAAATACGCTCGAAGATAAAGTTTCTCCCCATTTTCAATGATTGGAACAAAACAACTACTGAAAACTACTACCATTAATCAAAAATCAGGTGAAAATATTTTCTCAGGGCGTTGAAACTTTTGATTGAAAAGTGAGAAATGCAATGAAAAATTAACAAAATTGAAAAGAAACAAAAGATTAAATATGAAAATTGGATCAAAATATTTATGCGTAGAAATCAAAAAGAGCGATGTTTTAAAAAAAAGTTAAGTTTAACAATTGTTTTTTGAAAGAGTTTCTAAAACTTTGAAAAATTTAGTTCAACATACCTTTTACTGAGTGGGGTAACTGCGATAAATTTACCTGAAGAAAGCAACATATCTCTTAAACGTTTGCAAACTTATTCATAGATATAAGGTTTGACCCAAAAATTTTAAGGTTTTGATTGACTCGACCCTGATTTTGACTGACTCGCCTTGATTTTGACGGAGTCAATCGAATAAAAAAAATATTCGAGTTTCATCGACATGGGCGTGCTATTTTTGGCTGATTTGACCCAGCCAAAAATATAACAGACTCCTTCGACTCAAGCGTACTACGTTTCGACCAAAACCACAGAAAACCTAGTTGAATATCATGCACTAAAAACTCAGTCATACCGTTTGAACACCGTTTGGCAATGGAAATATTACGATAATTTTTTTTGTCAGTAACAAACACTTTCATTTGATAGTCAATGTTTCAAAAATTTTAAAGGCCATTTAACATATTTTACCTAAAACTAAAGTTTCAAGAGAAAAACATTGGAGAAAGTTTTTTTTTGAAAAAAAAAACAATTTTCTTCAATTGAAAATTTAACAATTATCAATTAAACTTCTCATCAATTGTTTTGCAAAACCAATTGAGTACCCTCAAAAAGCTGTTTTCTTAATTTTTGTAATCTTATACCAAGCCTTGCTTTTCGGCACTTGTAAATCTATTTCGTCTTCGTTTTTGGATAGATTTTTAAGTTGTGCCCTATTTTTTATTCCATAGAAAGCCTGTTTTGAGTACAACTTTCGTGTTCTAGATTGCCCGTTTGATTGACCTAAGCAGGTCATCTGTCTATAAACTTTTATCTTATCTCAAAAACATATAGGCTATCAAGTAAACGTAAGGAGTTCAGATATATAATCAACACGTCTTAATTGCGTTTCTAAAACCGCAATCTATACACCTGCTACATGCACCCACCCACTTCACCCACTTTGCTCGACAGAGCCAAAATATAACTTGATCAGCTGCTTCGGAACAAAAGAGGCATACATTTTTCATACATTTAAAGCATTGCATAAAAGTTCTATGACTAGCTTTTCCCCAAACATAGAATTTATATGATTAGCGTTCTTCTATATACAAGCTGTTTTGCCGAAACTGTATGACCCGCATTTCTCCCTAAGAGTTTTTAAAAGTTGTTTAATTTGAATTTCTGATTTTTCTCAATCACAGTAACAAAGAATTTTTTCGAAGCAAAGATTTTCACAGACAGCCTGCATTTGCATAATTGCTACTCTATTCAAGGTTTGGGATTAAACATGAAGTTATCAGAAACGTTTTTTGGTATGGTCAGAACGCTGCTACTTAAAAATGCATTGGTTGAAATTCAATGCCTGTTTGTTTTAAAGATAAAAGTTTATGTATCCATATGAATCAAAAAATTTAATTCTGGTTTTTCATAAAACATTCATTGTTTTATGTTTTATTTCATAAAATATAAAACATTCAAAAACAGGCCAAAGAAGGTGTTTTTAGGACCAAAAAATTTCATAAAATTCTCGTTTTTTTTCGGCGCGCGCTCACCACTCAAAATTAGTATAAATTGGCCCCTAAGGCGCCGTTAGAAAATTTGTGGGTCCATCAGCCAAAATTGGCATCTAAAAATAGTACAAAGGGGGGACCGATTCCCTGAGGAGTCGAATTCCTGAGGGGGAGGTAGACTCTCCCCCACCTAAATCCCTGGATGTCATAATCAATGTGAATTTTGTTCGTCGCATTTTCTTGCGTTTTTGTATTTGGCTACTTGTTCCGACTTTTGATACGAAAGTAACGGAATATTTGTGCTCGGAGTGGGTTTTTTTTTCTTCAGACAAATGTCGACTTTTTAACTAGCCATTTTTGACGGATTTTTTTAATATCTTTCGAAAGGTATTGTTGTCTTGAGCTCAAAATTGAAAATATATTTCACCTGTGATCATTTTTTGTAAAGTTACGGGGGTTTAAAGATTGCCATTTTGACCAATTTGGGACAATTAACGCGCGATATAATTTGCGCTATTAACGCGTAAGCGGAGAGTTAATCCGTCTTAGAAATCGTTTCAAATTGGTTAAAAGAAGCTTATTTGCCATAAATGGTTTGTTACAAGGAGCAAAATCTGTCCTTTTGTACTTTATGTGGCGTGTGGGGGGATGATTTCCATTAAAAAAATTTCAAGTTTTAGAAGAAAAAAAAATTTCATTATGTTTTATTTCATTGAAATTTTTTATGTTATTACTGCTCCATGAACCTTAAAAGGCAGTCGGAACATTCAGGGCTTCGCCCTGATACGAGCAGTCTTGTTGTTTCGACGTTCGATACGAAAGTAACGGAATATTTGTGCTCGGGTGGGTTTTTTTTTCTTCAGACAAATTTTGAATTTTTAACTAGCCATTTTTGACGGAATTTTTTTTATATAATTCAAAAGGTTTTGTTGTCCTGAGCTCAAATTTTAAAAGATATTTCACCTGTGATCATTTTTTGTAAAGTTATGAGGGTTTAAAGATTGCCATTTTGGCCAATTTGGGACAATTAACGCGCGATATATTTCGCGCTATTAACGCGTAAGCGGAGAGTTAATCCGTCTTAAAACCGTTCCAAATTGGTTAAAAGAAGCTTATTTGCCATAATTGATTGGTTACAGGGAGCTAAATGAAACTTTTTGTACTTTAAATGGCGTGTGGGGGGATGATTTTCATAAAAAATTTCAAATTAAAAAAAAATAATTTTTTTTTAAATTTTATTACATTTAATTTTTTAATGTTATTACTGCTCCATAAAAACCTTAAAAGGCAATCGGAACATTCAGGGCTTCGCCTTGATACGAGCAGTGTTGTTCATTTTGTGCAAGTTACTGGAGTAAATTCCTACAAGTTCTAGTTTTTTTTCAGCTTTCTTTATGATGCTTAGTAAAAGTACCAGAGCAAAAGTTTATTGATTTTTGACATCCCCGGAATGCGTAAAATCAACTAGTTTTGGTTCCTACCACGAAATATAAAGATATATCAAGATTCAAAAAAGATAAGCCATTGCTCATTATGCATAATCCTAGTCGAAATCCCGCTCAAAAGCCGCCTCACCGAGTTTTATTTTTGAGAAAGTTTAGTTTGCTGGATGGACCATATTGGGAAGAAACCGCAAAAACAATGAGTAATTGATTCTCTTTTAGCTCACTTTGTATTTCAGAGGCGGAGGTTATTATTTAATGAATTGCCCATAATTTGCTGCTAGCTTTTCGGAACCCCTTGTCCTACTTGCACTAGTTTAGGATATCCGCTATGAACATTTGGGTTCCAATTATTTTCATTTTTACATCAAATTGGAACTAAAAATTTCGAAATATTTATGTTCTTGAGCAACTGATAAAAACATATTCGTAAATTGATACTTTTGATGTATTTTTTGTAGACCATAGTTATCGATTAGGCGCCATTTGTTACTCTGAGTAATTTTTCGAATCGATTACTTCATTCACTGGTAGTGTCTATTTGGTGGCTGGCATATATTTCTTGGCTTTCTACGAGTGTTATCTCTAGGTAAATTTCTTGTTGTTCTGTCTTTCAAAGAAGGTGACGGAATAATATTGCCTGTGGTGGTTTCTTTTAGTGAAAATTTGTTGCGACTTTTGAATTACCCGTGGTTCACCAGCGGATTTAGTGGGGGGGGGGGGGGTAAGCTTGCAAAAATTTTAACATCTAAAGCATTTGGATTTCTTACACTCAAAAATAAAAAGACAGATTACCTACATCTATTTTATGTAAAATAATGGGGATTTGAAAATTGCCAACTTGCCAATCAATGTGCGACTTGTAAGGGTACCGTGTGTGGCTAATAGTTTTTCAAAGGATTTTTCAAAGGGTAATAAAACTGCTTAAAATTTAACATTTTGGGGGAGCGATGGTGAAGTGGTTACGTCTCCGCCTCTCAATCGAAAAGTCGGATGTTCGTTTGAGGCCCACCATGATCCGTGCTCGTTGCTTGAGGGTGAAGCAACATTACCCAGCCCAGAAATATAACCAAAAAAATGCATGCAGTTCTTAAACAGGGGCACAACAGCGGTTCGCCGTGATGAGTTGTACAGCTCTTGTGTTGGTTCTTTCCCCCGTGGATAAAATGGTCTTAAAAAGTAACAGAGGCGTCTTATTAATTCAAAATAGTTTGGTATTAGATGAGAAAAAATATCGTTGTTCTTGACAACTATTGTGGGGGAAAGGTTTAAGAAGAAAGTGAGTGATTTTTCTAAAACATCAAGCATGCTTTTTCTAAAACTACGGCTGATACTATACTATAAAGGGCAGTCATATAGAACAGTGGTAGATACTCTAAATGACAGACGGAACATTTAGGGCTTTGACAGTGGGAACATTCAAGAATATGATATGTCGTCTTCCGATCGATCACAAAAATTGAGAAGGGATTTTGGATTTGACTCACCTTTGAACTCTAGTCTAGGTACTACACATAAGCGTCATATGGGGATGAGAGATGTATCATGTTAAGAGATATTCCAGTATGACTCGAGTCGCCATTACAAAATATGAGTTTTCTGTGTCCCGAATGAATAACGGTTACTGTTCAAGTAGCACAGAATGTTCCGATCATAGTATTTAAAAAAATACAAAAAAAACATATTTTTCTAACTAGTGTTTTTTTAAGTGGTGTGATAGAAAGATATGAAAAAAAAATTAGACTTTAAGCATATTCTACAGTAATAGTAAGATAGGCCAATTGGAAAACAGTTTTTATCGAAAAATGATAAGAAAAAAGAAAAAAATCGTTAAAACAATTTTTAAAAAATTTTCAAAATTTTAAAAGTTTTGAATTTTTTTTGCAGTTTTTGATTCCCAAAACTTTGCCAACAACTCCAAAAACTAATTTTACTATAACTAAGTTTTTACGGCTTAAAATAAGCATAAATAACCAATGTAAGCCTGCACGCTCACCTTATTAGATCGAAATTAGACGAAAATTCAAAAAATTCAAACCGGTTTTTCTCATCATTGAGAAAAAATTTTAGGAATTTATTAAAGTCGTTGGAATTACAACTGAAAAGGCTTCAATACGATATATCACTCGACCCATTCTGATGATTATTTGTGGCACCTTTTTTTCGTGGAAATAAAAAAAAAGATAAAAAAACTAAAACACACCCGAACACAAAAATTGTTGGAACTTAGTTAAAAGTTTATTTTGCAAGGATAAGTGATTGTGACCCTGATCGATCACCATCAATATTACTCGAAATTCAAAATTTGTTATATGTTGATAGCTAAAAATTTTATTATTGCTCTTAAATTGACTCTATAGTGTAAATGCGTTAATAGCTTGTCGGTGATACTTCTGCAGCTGCTTAATTTTCCCTTCAAATCCATTCAAATCCGTCGTTTGATCACCTTTCAAGTAAAACCCTCCAGTCTTATGAAGTGAACAATCAAACATTCACAGTTATTGTTTGTGGTATTTTATAAAAGGCTCTCCAAGTTTTTCCCCAGGCAGTGGGATCCCGTTCCCAATTAGGTATTGTACACTAAAAGAGTTGACACTAATTAGCCATAAACGGCCCTTAAAGAGCAGAATAATCCCTGTTCTGGGATCGTAAAAATAAAATTGTCACACGATGCGCCCATTTAGTTCCAATCACTTGGGATTTAGGTGTTGAAATTATGATGAATATATGTAAAATCGGTCTCTATACTTTGCAGTGAATTATCATATTTCTACCATTTAGCTTGTAACTTACATATTTCCAGAATACAAATTGACAAATTAGGAACCTTGAACATTGCAACAAAATTTGAAATCGAAATAAAATCGGAACCAAAGTTTTAGTGAAAACTATATGTGCACTACAAATACACTGGAATTTGAGCCTCCAGATGAATAAAAGCTTAATTTTTCAATTTTTTTTGCAATTATTTGGTAAAAATAGAATTGAGCGAACAAATTCGAGAAGCTTCCGTCCACTGGACAGTCATTCATCTGAATAACTCGCAGAAAAAGGAAGATTAGACAAAAAATAGATTAAAAAATATTTTATAAAAAGAATAAAAAATTAAACCCCAGAAAAAAAAGAAAATCAGAAAAAAAAATTAGTTTAGTCCAGAGCCGTATGAGTATTCAATAAAGAAAAAATATATAAGAATAGAAAATAAAAATTGCAAATTATTATATTTTTGAATAAATCGGGGCCAATCGTTTGCAAAATAGCCCGAGAGCAATCCAATCACGACCCTTTCTCCCTCTTTGTGATCGAACCCATTGTCTGCTGTTCAACCAGGCCTAACTCAATTAAGCCCATTTGGATGTGGGCTAATCGGATTATGCATGCAATGGGATCTCCAGCCGACTTCTTGGTCCACCAGCTAAACACTCTCGAAACGCGCACAATTAGAGCCTTTTGTTGTTGCAATTAGAAAAATGCTCCTTGCCATCGGCCAAGCAGCCCTTCAATCTGCAACAATTTGCAATATTTCATCTTTTTTTTCGTAGAGTTTAAATATATTTTGCTAACGAAGGATATGTTTGATGACATACATCAGGATTCTGAACATCAGCAGAGTCATTGGATGTTCAACTAAATTGTAACTTAAATAAACTCGTGTAAATATGCTCGCAAAATCAAACTGTTTCATTGGAAAAAATGGATCACACAAATTTAAGACACAGACCAGACATAGTTTGAATTGAGCGTCATTACCAATCTCACAACCAAGAGCGGCGTTAAAAAGTAAATGCATTCCACAAGGATGGACCCCATGATCATCCAAAGGTTCTCCTTGCTACTAATTCACAACATCGAACTATTACTTTAACCCCTAAAATTATATAAAGGCGACCAATATATACTAACTTTGAGGGGGAGCGCCAGCCAAAAAAAACGCAAATTTTTGTTCGAAAGCTTCAAAAAATGTTCGGCTAATTTTCTCAAAAACTAAAAAACATGCTTCGAGAGAGGTCAGAAAATCAATGTCGTTGAACTGAAAAATTATTTATTGTTTTCTATCGATATATTGATCAATCGTTCAATTGGGAACGTGAAGAGTGCAATTCTTCGGAGGAAAATTTTTTTTCAAGTTTTTTTTTCTAATTTGGATGGTTAGAAGGAGCTACGAGACTTTCACTGAGTTCAACTTTCATTAAAAAAACAACAAAAATGAAAAAATATATAAAGAAAATTCAAGAGCAAAATCTGAGTTGTTCATAGTTTTGTAAGAAGCTTTTCGCTCTGTTCGCTAGTTGTTTTGGCTTAAAATTGAAAAGTTTGAAAGATTGAGAAAACTTTATTAAAATGTTCAAAATCAATCGAATCAGGACTAAGAGAGCCCCATCTGACTCAATCTCATCTGAAGTCTTTATTTATTCGCGTAGAATAATAAAATATACCAAATACAAAAAAGTCTTTCAGATTTCACAGCTGTTTTGCAGACTTGACAGAAATTTTCACTATTTCTGAGCTTTGCCCTAAAGTACAAGTGACTCAGAAAAAATTCCAGATCCGAAACTGAGGTCCGAAAAAATACAGTTCTCTGTTCAGTTCGGATCTTAGAAAAAGATTGAGTTTTGGTCCAGGTGACCTTCTCATAGAGCAATTTCGGATAAAGAATACTGTCTGATCGTCAAGCTATCTAATTTTCGGCCGGATAGATTCGTGCAACTTCTTAGTTTAATACCGATCTTAATCTTATTGTTATATTTTCTAGTCTCAATAGATCTAATATATAATGGTTTTCTTGCGAGATTAGAAGAGAGAAAGAGACAAATGATTTCTAAGCCGAAGTATTTTTTCTCTGGCTGAAACTATTAGTAGTTTCAGCTTTACAAAATAACATAAGTTTTCGTAATGGATCATGATTGGTTAGTTCTAAATAATTTACAGCGATAAATATCAAAGTAAACATTAAGTTTTTTTTTATATATATCCGGCGCTCAGGAAGTTTTTAAAATCAAAATTTTTTTTCTGAAGGATGGTTGGAGAATCTCCTAGATTCTTTGAGGAGAGTGACGATTGATTGTGTCAGTGTAGAACTTGTTGTTGAGATCTATTAAGATTGAGAAATTGTTCTTAACCTTAAAATTTGTGCCATTCAATTTCGAAAGTTAGAGCGAGACTACGTGCATTCGCAACTATTCGTTCGTATTGATCGAGTAGTGAGATAAAGGTTGACTTCTCTGAGTGAAGCGCCAAGTGACAAGGATCCATGCTTTTGAACTTATTACCGAGTTGGCCATTGTTCTTGTTCAAGGATACTTTTGCTACAATATTGGCTCCAAATTTTATATTCTGTGAGGGTTGTGAGTGCGGCAAGCAATACCAAAAGATTTGCCATTCCGTTGTCGGAATTTAGTCGAGTTTTCTTGTTTTGAAGTATATATGAAATTTCAAATAATCTAAGAATGGTTTTGTTTTCTAAAATCCTTTAGCAGGTTTAGTTTTGTACTTATGACAAGATTTCATTTGGGGAACAACTGGGTCTAGATTTTGATAATTTTGCCAGTGGAATATTTGTTTGTGGAATAGTACTGCCAACAGGGTCTTTTAGCTCAATGACTCTATTTTTTGTGTATTTTTTGTTTTTGTCTAATGGTCTTGCAAGATCTGCATTTATCAAATCTTGTATTTTTTTGATGAGAAGGTTTTATATTTTTGTTGGATCTGATTTTTTGTTTTTAAATGTGTAATTAGTTTTATCCATGAGGAAAATGGTCTAAATTGAAATGTGTTTTTTTTCTCTTAAATCTAGTTTTAAATGGTAATTTTGACTTTCTATATGAAGCCGAAAAAATTCTAAATTGTATATTTTGTTGCGATTGACGTCAATTTTTGATGCATATTTACATTCCAGTCGTGTTGATGTTTTGTCTCACTTATGGTTCGGGTTTGACTTTTGTGCGAAGAGAAACATAATAGATTTCTGATCTGTAAAGAGATCTGTTGAATTTTCTGATCCAAGAATTAAAAATTCGTATTCTGTTAGTGTGCAAATTATAGTTGTACTTTTTCTCATAAGTGTAGAGCATCGCAATTTTGATGTGCACAAAATCGAAAAAGCTGAGATTCATTTCGTTTTATTTTTTCTTGATTGAACTCAGAGTGCTGCGCCAATTCCAAAGTTATAAGCGTCGCACATCGCAAAAAATCTTTCCCTTGAACTCTCTTGAACCTTTTTTGATGTTAGATTGTCCACTCAGAAGTGTTTTGATGACTTAAAATAACATAGAATGCTCTGAGTTATAATTGCATCACTTAAACATATTTACTTGAAAAGTTTAACATTCCAAAAAATACTTGGTTCTTGGCTTTTCTTTTTTCATAATGATTGTAGTTTCATAATAGCATTTACTCTTGATTTTAGAAGTGTTATTGTTGTTCTTTCAATCTTATGACCTAAAATTTGATTCGGTTGGGCAGAAAATAGTGATTTATCTGAGGCTTCTTTCACGTTTTTTGCTTCAAAACTTTTGAATTGTTTTTTTAAAGTTTGAAGTTTTTCTATATTTTTGCGATTGTAGAAAAACATCGTCTAAATTTGTGATAACGTTTTTACCTAAATTTAGAGTCTAAACATTTGCTCATAAATAGGGAAAAAGCTGCTGTTCCTAGAGAAATTTTATAGAATAGTCTGTTCAATTCGTAATTTTGGTTTCGACATTTGAATATATGCGCTCTCCATATGCAGCTGTTCTGTGACATTGTCCGTGTGAGTGTTGTGAGTTTTAATTGTGTTGGTTCTGTTGTAGTATTGCAACTCCGCTAATTTATTAGTGAATTTAAATATCTCGCGTCGTGTAATCTTTTTTTTTAAATCTCTCCTTTTGCTGAAAAGATAATTGGGTTTATGAATAATATGGCTTTTATTTTGTTTGTTGTTCTCCATTTAATGATGAGATATGTGTGTATCGTTCGAGTATGTCCAGGACTCTATTTACTTTGTCCGGTAAGTGTAGAGGTGCTTTTGAAAAAAGGTGTTTTTTGAGGTATTTTTTGAAAACTGGTGTTTTTTTTGAAAATTGGTTTTAGTGGAAGATGTAGTGATGAATGAGTTTTTCCGACCATTTTTTTCTGATGTAGCATGCTGTTCTTTTTTCTGCTGCCACTTTTCTGTATTTTTGTATAAAATCACCATTAACACTTCAGTCAATTTTGTGTTTTTGCAACCACGTGCAATCAAAAATCAGCTTTCTGTACTAGTGTTTCTATTCTTATGGCGAGTTGTGTTATTGATTTATTTGGTAGTGTACAAAAGTCTTTTTGATGTTGTTTGTTTCTTTCTGAATCAAATTTTTTTTCAAAATTTTTGCTTAAAACGTTTCCAATCTGGTTTAACTTCTGTTGGTAACACTGAAAACCATTTGTGAGCTCCTCCGTTGTATGTGGCTTGTATTAAAACTGTACGACACTGAATCCAACTTTGATGAAGAAGTGTGTTTCTAAGTTTTGAGCTGTATCAGTTTTTAAGTCATCTTCAACTGAATAGTCGGGGTCTGTTCCTGTGAAATTTTTTTCTGATGCGATAGATGAATCATCCATGTGGTGTAGATACATTGTCACTTGAAATGATTCTGTTGTGTTAGGTATTATGGCTAAAATAGGTAAGTTGGTTTCGACCTATTTTATGATGTTGTAAAAAAATGGCAATGGTATTTCAACTCTTTTTGTATCTGGGTGGTAACCTAGAGTTCGTATCGGGTATTGTTCGTATCCAAAGTTTCTCCTTGCTACTAATTCACAACATCGAATTATTACTTTAACCCCTAAAATTATATAAAGGCGAGCAATATATACTAATTTTGAGGGGAAGCGCCAGCCAAAAAAACGCAAATTTTTGTTCGAAAGCTTCAAAAAATGTTCGGCTAATTTTCTCAAAAACTAAAAAACATGCTTCGAGAGAGGTCAGAAAATCAATGTCGTTGAACTGAAAAATTATTTATTGTTTTCTATCGATATATTGATCAATCGTTCAATTGGGAACGTGAAAAGTGCAATTCTTCGGAGGAAAAAATCTGAGTTGTTCATAGTTTTGTAAGAAGCTTTTCGCTCTGTTCGCTAGTTGTTTTGGCGTAAAAATGAAAAGTTTGAAAGATTGAGAAAACTTAATAAAAATGTTCAAAATCAATCGAATCAGGACTAAAAAAGCCCCATCTGACTCAATCGCATCTGAAATCTTTTATTATTTGCGTAGAATAATAAAATACACAAATACAAAAAAGTCTTTCAGATTTCACAGCTGTTTTGCAGACTTGACAGAAATTTTCTCTATTTCTGAGCTTTGCCCTCAAGTACAAGTGACTCAGAAAAAATTCCAGATTCGAAACTGAGGTCCGAAAAAATACAGTTATCTGTTCAGTTCGGATCTTAGAAAAAGATTGAGTTTTGGTCCAGGTGACCTTCTCATAGAGCAATTTCGGATAAAGAATACTGTCTGATCGTCAAGCTATCTAATTTTCGGCCGGATAGATTCGTGCAACTTCTTAGTTTAACACCGATCTTAATCTTATTGTTATATTTTCTAGTCTCAATAGATCTAATATATAATGGTTTACTTGCGAGATTAGAAGAGAGAAAGAGACAACTGATTTCTAAGCCGAAGTATTTTTTCTCTGGCTGAAACTATTAGTAGTTTCAGTTTTACAAAATAACATAAGTTTTCGTAATGGATCATGATTGGTTAGTTCTAAATAATTTACAGCGATAAATATCAAAGTAAACATTAAGTTTTTTTTATATATTTATCCGGCGCTCAGGAAGTTTTTAAAATCAAAATTTTTTTTCTGAAGGATGGTTGGAGAATCTCCTAGATTCTTTGAGGAGAGTGACGATTGATTGTGTCAGTGAAGAACTTGTTGTTGAGATCTATTAAGATTGAGAAATTGTTCTTAACCTTAAAATTTGTACTGAAGTTGCAAATATTGTGCCATTCAATTTCGTAAGTTAGAGCGAGACTACGTGCATTCGCAACTATTCGTTCGTATTGATCGAGTAGTGAGATAAAGGTTGACTTCTCTGAGTGAAGCGCCAAGTGACAAGGATCCATGCTTTTGAGCTTATTACCGAGTTGGCCATTGTTCTTGTTCAAGGATACTTTTGCTACAATATTGGCTCCAAATTTTATATTCTGTGAAGGTTGTGAGTGCGGCAAGCAATACCAAAAGATTTGCCATTCCCTTGTCGGAATTTAGTCGAGTTTTCTTGTTTTGAAGTATATATGAAATTTCAAATAATCTAAGAATGGTTTTGTTTTCTAAAATGCTTTAGCAGGTTTAGTTTTGTACTTATGACAAGATTTCATTTGGGGAACAACTGGGTCTAGATTTTGATAATTTTGCTAGTGGAATATTTGTTTGTGGAATAGTACTGCCAACAGGGTCTTTTAGCTCAATGACTCTTTTTTTTGTGTATTTTTTGTTTTTGTCTAATGGTCTTGCAAGATCTGCATTTATCAAATCTTGTATTTTTTTGATGGGAAGGTTTTATATTTTTGTTGGATCTGATTTTTTTGTTTTTAAATGTGTAATTAGTTTTATTCATGAGGAAAATGGTCTAAATTGAAATTTGTTTTTTTTTCTCTTAAATCTAGTTTTAAATGGTAATTTTGACTTTCTATATGAAGCCGGAAAAATTCTAAATTGTATATTTTGTTGCGATTGACGTCAATTTTTGATGCATATTTACATTCCAGTCGTGTTGATGTTTTGTCTCACTTATGGTTCGAGTTTGACTTTTGTGCGAAGAGAAACATAATAGCTTTCTGATCTGTAAAGAGATCTGTTGAATTTTCTGATCCAAGAATTAAAAATTCGTATTCTGTTAGTGTGCAATTTATAGTTGTACTTTTTCTCATAAGTGTAGAGCATCGCAATTTTGATGTGCACAAAATCGAAAAAGCTGAGATTCATTTCGTTTTATTTTTTCTTGATTGAACTCAGAGTGCTGCGCCAATTCCAAAGTTATAAGCGTCGCACATCGCAAAAAATCTTTCCCTTGAACTCTCTTGAACCTTTTTGATGTTAGATTGTCCACTCAGAAGTGTTTTGATGACTTAAAATAACATAGAAGGCTCTGAGTTATAATTGCATCACTTAAACATATTTACTTGAAAAGTTTAACATTCCAAAAAATACTTGGTTCTTGGCTTTTCTTTTTTGATAATGATTGTAGTTTCATAATAGCATTTATTCTTGATTTTAGAAGTGTTATTGTTGCTCTTTCAATCTTATGACCTAAAATTTGATTCGGTTGGGCAGAAAATAGTGATTTATCTGAGGCTTCTTTCACGTTTTTTGCTTCAAAACTTTTGAATTGTTTTTTTAAAGTTTGAAGTTTTTCTATATTTTTGCGATTGTAGAAAAACATCGTCTAAATTTGTGATAACGTTTTACCTAAAATTAGTGGTCTAAACATTTTCTCATAAATAGGGAAAAAGCTGCTGTTCCTAGAGAAATTTTATAGAATAGTCTGTTCAATTCGTAATTTTGGTTTCGACATTTGAATATATGCGCTCTCCATATGCAGCTGTTCTGTGACATTGTCTGTGTGAGTGTTGTGAGTTTTAATTGTGTTGGTTCTGTTTCCGTATTGCAACTCCGCTAATTTATTAGTGAATTTAAATATCTCGCGTCGTGTAATCTTTTTTCTAAATCTCTCCTTTTGCTGAAAAGATAATTGGGTTTATGAATAATATGGCTTTTATTTTGTTTGTTGTTCTCCATTTAATGATGAGATATGTGTGTATCGTTCGAGTATGTCCAGGACTCTATTTACTTTGTCCGGTAAGTGTAGAGGTGCTTTTGAAAAAAGGTGTTTTTTGAGGTATTTTTTGAAAACTGGTGTTTTTTTTTGAAAATTGGTTTTAGTGGAAGATGTAGTGATGAATGAGTTTTTCCGACCATTTTTTTCTGATGTAGCATGATGTTCTTTTTTCTGCTGCCACTTTTCTGTATTTTTGTATAAAATCACCATTAACACTTCAGTCAATTTTGTGTTTTTGCAACCACGTGCAATCAAAAATCAGCTTTCTGTACTAGTGTTTCTATTCCTATGACGAGTTGTGTTATTGATTTATTTTGTAGTGTACAAAAATCTTTTTGATGTTGTTTGTTTCTTTCTGAATCAAATTTTTTTTTCAAAATTATTGCTTAAAACGTTTCCAATCTGGTTTAACTTCTGTTGGTAACACTGAAAACCATTTGTGAGCTGCTCCGTTGTATGTGGCTTGTATTAAAACTGTACGACACTGAATCCAACTTTGATGAAGAAGTGTGTTTCTAAGTTTTGAGCTGTATCAGTTTTTAAGTCATCTTCAACTGATTAGTCGGGGTCTGTTCCTGTGAAATTTTTTTCTGATGCGATAGATGAATCATCCATGTGGTGTAGATTCATTGTCACTTGAAATGATTCTGTTGTGTTAGGTATTATGGCTAAAATAGGTAAGTTGGTTTCGACTTATTTTATGATGTTGTAAAAAAATGGCAATGGTATTTCAACTCTTTTTGTCTCTGGGTGGTAACCTTGAGTTCGTATCGGGTATTGTCTTAAAGTATTATGATTGATGGTGTAAAAGTTTATTTAATTGGAAAATTTAATTTTTTGTGATTGTGTTTTTGATAGATATACATTTGGTTCGGAAATATATGGTTGGTAAATATCATCTGGTTCATCGATGTGTTCCAATGGCTTTTCACTTGGTTAGAATTATGTTGTTGTTGATTTCGATGGAAATTATCATCGTGTTTTGAGAAGTGCAACTTATTTCTGTTTTTGAATTGTCCATTAGTTGCGGATTTTTGTTTTGTTGAAAAAGTGTGTTTTCTATAGGTTGGTCTTATCATGGAAACGTTTATTTTATTGTGGTTTTGAGTTCTTAGGTCGTTGCTGATTGTAGCTATTATCTCAAAAAAATTGTGATTTTATTAGCGAATGTGGTTTTTTTCTGAATTGGTTTGCTAGGGGGTTACTGATTTTATTGTTTTGTTATAAAAATGATCTGCAAAATAGTCCTAATTTTTGTTTCTTAGTCTATTAAAAAAAAACCTTTTTTTAGTTTCAGCTCATTGTGTTTGATTTTCACTTTGCACTTTTTTCAGGGAAAGCAATGATTTAGCTGTTTACTGTATTTTGTATGGGAACGGTGTCTTTTGTTTGTTATATGGTGTTGTGATTGTTGCGTGAATGATAAGATGAGTTACTGTTTTCCGCTGTTACTGGTATTCTCGTAATTATTTCTTCATACTAAAGTGTGATTGTGTGTGAATATCTTGTTGGTTCAGTGCTGCGGTTCCATTCAGGTTTTCTTGTGCATGCATGAATGTTCAATTCTTGCTTTTGTCAATTGTTCTATCGTGAATCATTGTTTTATAATTTAATGGTGTTGTACCTGTTGTCAATGGAGGTATCTCTAGATAGTTCTCATGTACTAAAATAGTTTAAATTGCAAGGGTTGAAGTATTGTTAAGCATAATAAAAAACATATTATGATCAACCTTTAATCAAACTTTATTATCCATGAATTTTTTTTATATCAATGAATTTTTCGCGAATTGCATTTAAAAATCGTGTGAAGAGTTATGTTTCTGTTCTGACTACTGAATGTCGGGATGTTTGAGGTGCAGATACATAGATTGTTTCAACTGTGTCAAATGTGGAGACGCAATTGTAAGCGATCAGAAAAACATCATTTGCGAACATTGAATCTGCCCGTTGTGAGTTTTAGTGTTGTATGTTTTTGATATTTTCTAAAAAAAAATTGAGAAGCTCAAATCTATATTATCTGTTTGTAATCTGGGTGATGTTTAATCTGGGTGATATGTAACGTAATGTGAGGTTATATTACATATGCTTGCTATGCTTGGCAGGTAATGGTCTATTTTTTGTTTTTAAATTTTTACTTCTGGAAATTTTTTTGTAGGCAAAAATATACTTGTCTGCGTGATGGGCCCTTGTTTGGACTTATGAAAAAAGGTAGGATATAATTTTCTTCGATATTGTTGTCGTATTGAAACATTCCTATCGGGTAATACTGTTAATGTGTAACTTTCAATGAGTCGAATAGCTTCAATGGAATGTCCTAAAATCCAACCAAACTTTGTTGATTATAACTTCAGAGGATTCCAACAAGTCAAAAAGTAGAAACTCAACAGTCACACAAGCGGATGGTAATGTCATATCAGTAAGTTCACTTTTTTCCAATCGAAGGCGCAAATAAACGTGCGCATTTGTTTGGTGGCATTTTGCAGCAAGAGTTGTATTTTTGTTTACTTTTGCTGCATAAAAATTATATCTGCGTAACTTCTGATGTGTTTGCTTTCTTTTTTTTTGTAACTATTTTTTGATTGATAGTGTTTGAGACTTATCACCAGCTGCTTGCGCAAATGCTAGTTCATGAGAATCTTAAGCTTGAGGTTGATGTTCCATTCTGGTAAATAATAGAAATTTAATCAGCTTTTTTTCCCGCTTTCTTTACTGAGTCGACAGAATTTGTCCCCTTTTTTTTGGCATTTTTTCTTGAAAGCTTCAGCTAACCAAATAAGGTTTCATTTTGTTGTTGTTGAGTTTAAATTCGTGTGGCTTTCTCATAAAGTATTGGATAATGTACATCGTTTGTTCTTTACGCTATCTTTTTTTTGGCTGGATAAGTTCGTGCAAATTTTCAGTCTAATATCGATCCTAGTCTTACTCTTATTTTTGTTAGAATCAATAGATATAGTTTATACTGGTAATCTTGCGAGGTTAGAAGAGAGAAATGGTAACTGCTTTTTAAGTGAAATTATGTTTCTCTGAAAAGCCTTGAAAATGATCATTGGTTTTAGTAATGGATCATGATTGGTAAGTTCTAAATATTTTACAGTGTAAAATATCAAAGTATATAAAAAGTACTTTTTTGAACTTGTTACAAAAATGTGAACTCTTATAAAAAGCTGTTTTGAAGTTAGGTCTGAATTGCTTGTCATGTAACATTCAAGCTTTCTTTTAATTCTTCACAAACCATTTCGGATCTATAAAAATTAGATATGGCATCCGATGTTTAAGATCTGGAAGGAAATACTGTTTAGGTACGAGAAAAAAGACAATAGTAAAAAATCAAAACCAAATGTAATAAATAAAAACTAATTCTGTTGTTTTCAAAATCGTTTCACAAGGGAAAACTGTGTCGCTGATTTACCTACGCACGGGGAGTAAGGTGCGCCCACATTGCGAGGATTTGATAAAGACTACAATGTTAGTGGTCGAACTAAGGAAAAAAATAAAAACACATTCCAATACAAAATCTCTTCAAAGTTAACGTCTGAAAAAACCAAAGAATTGAAAATGAATGATCAATCCAAGCAAAAAGTAAGATTCGGTTACATCAAATTGAAACTCTCACTTCAAAAAAGACTAGATTTCAGAAAAAAAACGCATCATATTTACATTAAGCAATATCAATTATGCATTAAATGGCAAATTATGCCAAATATGGCATATTAAACAAAAAAAAATTATACTTGGATTGGCAATTTTTAGAAAATCAATTTGTTTTGAAATCATCTTCATTACATCGTTTTGAAATCATCTTCAAAGTTAACGTCTGAAAAAACCAAAGAATTGAAAATGAATGATCAATCCAAGCAAAAACTAAGATTCGGTTACATCAAATTGAAACTCTCACTTCAAAAAAGACTAGATTTTAGAAAAAAACGCATCATATTTACATTAAGCAATATCAATTATGCATTAAATGGCAAATTATGCCAAATATGGCCTATTAAACAAAAAAAATTTATACTTGGATTGGCGATTTTTAGTAAATCAATTTGTTTTGAAATCATCTTCATTACAATTTATTTCATGTTCTATTTGATAAAAAATATCGTTTCTAATTTTTGATCAATTTTTTCTGCAAAACGCATACCTCAGAGGGCCGACAGGCCCTTAAAATCCCAACCTATTGTCCATTTGTTGCTCTGCAACGCGTAGACGACAAGTGCGTGAAACCCACGAAATTGGATTTGTGTAAAGCGGGTGAAACCCACCAATTTGGATATATATTCACACTTTGGACTTGTGATACCCACCAATTTGGATTTGTAGAGCTGGTCTAACAACTTGGGGCAAACTTTGAAAGTACTGCCTATCTACAAAACACGTTCTGTTGTACATTTTGAGTGCGTTGAGAAGGTTCAAATCTCGGTAAAAATCAGTATGCGTTCCGCATTTTTTCCCACACTCTAAAAAAATGGTTAAAACGATCCGGTATTTCAAAATGAAGACCATCTGTTGTTTTGGTACTGCTTGAACTATTATTGCCCCATTTATGATTAAAATTTGCCGCCTGATATGTGATCTCCATTTGCTGCAGCGCCTGTGCCTTGTTGTCTTTGTTTCACCTTTTTAAAAAAAACTAACGGCTTTTTTGTGGGGGTGATAAACAAAAAGTCATTGGCCCTTTTGTGGGTTTGCATGTACCAGAAAATTTGAAATAATGAATGCAGAATCTGAAATAATGAACGCAGAATTACTTTTTTAATTGAACTGCTCTAGTTCAATAACATAATATACTACATAAAATATGATATAAAAATTCCAGGTTCACTTCTGATTTTACATCGATCATGGATTGTTCATATTTCAAAGCATCATTTCAAATGAGTATTCTTACTACATGGGATTTTTTGGCACGGCATCTCTTGTCATGATAGTTTTTGTTAATTTATTTTTTTTCCTGACACTAACAAAATTTTAGCGTCTAATTTGTTTTCCAGTTATGTAACATTATTTAGCGTTTCAAATAGCTATTTGATTGTAAATTTGACAGTTAGATTTGACCTATAGGTTTAATAGTAGATAGTTGTAGATTTGACAGCAGTTGTGAATCTTTCGAAGTTGAGATCCGAAATAAGTGTTTCTTTTAAAACC
>NC_087062.1:18200504-18221806 GCF_963678635.1 Symsagittifera roscoffensis | reverse complement strand
CATTTGGTTTTGATTTTTTACTTTTTGTCTTTTTTCTCGTACCTAAACAGTATTTCCTTCCGGATCCTAAACATCGGATGCCATATCTAATTTTTATAGATCCAAAATGGTTTGTGAAGAATTAAAATAAAGCCTGAATGTTACTTGACAAGCAATTCAGACCTAACTTCAAAAAAAACTTTTTATAGGAGTTCACATTTTTGTAACAAGTTCAAAAAAGTACTTTTTATATACTTTGATATTTTACACTGTAAAATATTTAGAACTTACCAATCATGATCCATTACTAAAACCAATGATCATTTTCAAGGCTTTTCAGAGAATCATAATTTCACTTAAAAAGCGGTTACCATTTCTCTCTTCTAACCTCGCAAGAATACCAGTATAAATTAAATCTTTTGAGACTAAGAAAAATAAGAGTAAGACTAGGATCGGTATTAGACTGAAAAATTGCACGAACTTATCCAGCCAAAAAAAAGATAGCGTAAAGAACAAACGATGTACATTATCAAATACTTTATGAGAAAGCCACACAAATTTAAACTCAACAACAACAAAATGAAACCTTATTTGGTTAGCTGAAGCTTTCAAGAAAAAATGCCAAAAAAGGGGACAAATTCTGTTGACTCAGTAAAGAAAGCGGAAAAAAAGTTGATTAAATTTCTATTATTTATCAGAATGGAACACCAACCTCAAGCTTAAGATTCTCATGAACTAGCATTTGCGCAAGCAGCTCGTGATAAGTCTCAAACACTATCAATCAAAAAATAGTTACAAAAAAAAGAAAGCAAACACATCAGAAGTTACGCAGATATAATTTTTATGCAGCAAAAGTAAACAAAAATACAACTCTTGCTGCAAAATGCCACCAAACAAATGCGCACGTTTATTTGCGCCTTCGATTGGTAAAAAGTGAACTTACTGATATGACATTACAATCCGCTTGTGTGACTGTTGAGTTTCATCTTTTTGATTTGTTGGAACCCTCTGAAGTTATAATCAACAAAGTTTGGTTGGATTTTAGGACATTCCATTGAAGCTATTCGACTTATTGAAAGTTACACATTAACAGTATTACCCGATAGGAATGTTTCAATACGACAACAATATCGAAGAAAATTATATCCTACCTTTTTTTATAAGTCCAAACAAGGGCCCATCACGCAGACAAGTATAATTTTGCCTACAAAAAAATTTGCAGAAGTAAAAATATAAAAACAAATATTAGACCATTACCTGCCAAGCATAGCAAGCATATGTAATATAACCTCATATTACCTTATGTTCACTGGTTAAATTTTAGTACGAGATTTTGATAACAAAACATCACAACCCAGATTCAAACAGATGATATAGATTTGAGCTTCTCAATTTTTTTTTAGAAAATATCAAAATTATACAACACCAAAACTCACAACGAGCAGATTCAATGTTCGCAAATGATGTTTTTTTGATCGCTTACAATTGCGTCTCCACATTTGGCACAGTTGAAACAATCTATGTATCTGCACCTCAAACATCCCGACATTCAGTAGTCAGAACAGAAACATAACTCTTCACACGATTTTTAAATGCAACTCGCGAAAAACTAATTGATATAAAAACAAATTCATGGATAAAAAAGGTTGATTAAAGGTTGATCATAATATGTTTCTTATTATACTTAACAATACTTCAATCCTTGCAAATTAAACTATTTCAAAACATGAGAACTATCTAGAGATACCTCCATTGACAACAGATACAACACCATTTAATTATAAAAAAATGTTTCACGATAGAACAATTGACAAAATCAAGAATTGAACATTCATGCATGCACAAAAAAACCTGAATGGAACCGCAGCACTTAACCAACAAGATATTCACACACAATCACCCTTTACTAATGAAGAAATAATTACAACAAAACCAGTAACAACGCAACTTAGTAACTTATCTAATCATTCACCCAACAATCACAACACCATATAACAAACAAAACACACCGTTCCCATACAAAATACAGTAAACAGCTAAATCATTGCTTTTCCCTGAAAAATGTGCAAATTGAAAATCAAACACAATGGCCTGAAACTAAAAAAAGGTTTTTTTTAATAGACTAAGAAACAAAAATTAGGACTACTTTGCAGATCATTTTTATAACAAAACAATAAAATCAGTAACCCCCTAGCAAACCAATTCAGAAAAAAAACCACATTTGCTAATAAAATCACAATTTTTTTGAGATAATAGCTACAATCAGCAACGACCTAAGAACTCAAAACCACAATAAAATAAACGTTTCCATGATAAGACCAACCTATAGAAAACACACTTTTTCAACAAAACAAAAATCCGCAGCTAATGGACAATTCAAAAACAGAAATAAGTTGCACTTCTCAAAACACGATGATAATTTCCATCGAAATCAACAACAACATAATTCTAACCAAGTGAAAAGCCATTGGAACACATCGATGAACCAGATGATATTTACCAACCATATATTTCCGAACCAAATGTATATCTATCAAAAACACAATCACAAAAAACTTAAAATGTCCAATTAAATAAACTTTTACACCATCAATCATAATACTTTAAGACAATACCCGATAAGAACTCAAGGTTACCACCCAGAGACAAAAAGAATTGAAATACCATTGCCATTTTTTTACAACATCATAAAATAAGTCGAAACCAACTTACCTATTTTAGCCATAATACCTAACACAACAGAATCATTTCAAGTGACAATGAATCTACACCACATGGATGATTCATCTATCGCATCAGAAAAAAATATCACAGGAACAGACCCCGACTATTCAGTTGAAGATTACTTAAAAACTGTTACAGCTCAAAACTTAGAAACACACTTCTTCATCAAAGTTGGATTCAGTGTCGTACAGTTTTAATACAAGCCACATACAACGGAGCAGCTCACAAATGGTTCTCAGTGTTACCAACAGAAGTTAAACCAGATTGGAAACGTTTTACGCAATAATTTTGAAAAAAAATTTGATTCAGAAAGAAACAAACAACATCAAAAAGATTTTTGTACACTACCAAATAAATCAATAACACAACTCGTCATAAGAATAGAAACACTAGTACAGAAAGCTGATTTTTGATTGCACGTGGTTGCAAAAACACAAAAATGACTGAAAAGTTAATGGTGATTTTATACCAAAATACAGAAAAGTGGCAGCAGAAAAAAAGAACATCATGCTACATCAAAGAAAAACTGGTCGGAAAAACTCATTCACCACTACATCTTCCACTAAAACCAGATTTCAAAAAAACACCAATTTTCAAAAAAAATACCTCAAAAAACATCTTTTTTCAAAAGCACCTCTACACTTACCGGACAAAGTAAATAGACTCCTGGACATACTCGAACGATACACACATATCTCATCATTAAATGGAGAACAACAAACAAAATAAAAGCCATAATATTCATAAACCCAAATATCTTTTCAGCAAAAGGAGAGATTTAAAAAAAAAGATTACACGACGCGAGATATTCAAATTCACTAATAAATTAGCGGAGTTGCAATACGGCAACAGAACCAACACAATTGAAACTCACAACACTCACACGGACAATGTAAAAGAACAGCTGCATATGGAGAGCGCATATATTCAAATGTCGAAACCAAAATTACGAATTGAACAGACTATTCTATAAAATTTCTTTAGGAACTGCAGCTTTTTCCCTATTTATGAGCAAATGTTTAGACCACTAATTTTAGGTAAAAACGTTATCACAAATTTAGACGATGTTTTTCTACAATTGCAAAAATATAGAAAAACTTCAAACTTTAAAAAAACAATTCAAAAGTTTTGAAGCAAAAAAGGTGAAAGAAGCCTCAGATAAATCACTATTTTCTGCCCAACCGAATCAAATTTTAGGTCATAAGATTGAAAGAACAACAATAACACTTCTAAAATCAAGAATAAATGCTATTATGAAACTACAACCATTATGAAAAAAGAAAAGCCAAGAACCAAGAATTTTTTGGAATGTTAAACTTTTCAAGTAAATATGTTTAAGGGATGCAATTATAACTCAGAGCCTTCTATGTTATTTTAAGTCATCAAAACACTTTTGAGTGGACAATCTAACATCAAAAAATGTTCAAGAGAATTCAAGGGAAGGATTTTTTGCGATGTGCGACGCTTATAACTTTGGAATTGGCGCAGCATTCTGAATTCAATCAAGAAAAAATAAAACGAATTTAATCTCAGCATTTTTGATTTTGTGCACATCAAAATTGCGACTCTCTACACTTATGAGAAAAAGTACAACTATAATTTGCACACTAACAGAATACGAATTTTTAATTCTTGGATCAGAAAAATCAACAGATCTCTTTACAGATCAGAAATCTATTATGTTTCTCTTCGCACAAAAGTCAAACCCGAACCATAAGTGAGACAAAACATCAACCCGACTGGAATGTAAATATGCATCAAAAATTGACATCAATAGCAACAAAATATACAATTTAGAATTTTTTCGGCTTCATATAGAAAGTCAAAATTACCATTTAAAACTAGATTTAAGAGAAAAAAAAACACATATCAATTTAGACCATTTTCCTCATGGATAAAACTAATTACACATTTAAAAACAAAAAAATCAGATCCAACAAAAATATAAAACCTTCCCATCAAAAAAATACAAGATTTGATAAATGCAGATATTGCAGGACCATTAGACAAAAACAAAAAATACACAAAAAATAGAGTCATTGAGCTAAAAGACCCTGTTGGCAGTACTATTCCACAAACAAATATTCCACTAGCAAAATTATCAAAATCTAGACCCAGTTGTTCCCCAAATGAAATCTTGTCATAAGTACAAAACTAAACCTGCTAAAGGATTTTAGAAAACAAAACCATTCTTAGATTATTTGAAATTTCATATATACTTCAAAACAAGAAAACTCGACTAAATTCCGACAACGGAATGGCAAATCTTTTGGTATTGCTTGCCGCAGTCACAACCCTCATAGAATATAAAATTTGGAGCCAATATTGTAGCAAAACTATCCTTGAACAAGAACAATGGCCAACTCGGTAATAAGCTCAAAAGCATGGATCCTTGTCACTTGGCGCTTCACTCAGAGAAGTCAACCTTTATCTCACTACTCGATCAATGCGAACGAATAGTTGCGAATGCACGTAGTCTCGCTCTAACTTACGAAATTGAATGGCACAATATTTGCAACTTCAGTACAAATTTTAAGGTTAAGAACAATTTCTCAATCTTAATATATCTCAACAACAAGTTCTTCACTGACACAATCAATCGTCACTCTCCTCAAAGAATCTAGGAGATTCTCCAACCATCCTTCAGAAAAAAAATTTTGATTTTAAAAACTTCCTGAGCGCCGGATATATATATAAAAAAACTTAATATTTACTTTGATATTTATCGCTGTAAATTATTTAGAACTAACCAATCATGATCCATTACGAAAACTTATGTTATTTTGTAAAGCTGAAACTACTAATAGTTTCAGCCAGAGAAAAAATACTTCGGCTTAGAAATCAGTTGTCTCTTTCTCTCTTCTAATCTCGCAAGAAAACCATTATATATTAGATCTATTGAGACTAGAAAATATAACAATAAGATTAAGATCGGTATTAAACTAAGAAGTTGCACGAATCTATCCGGCCGAAAATTAGATAGCTTGACGATCAGACAGTATTCTTTATCCGAAATTGCTCTATGAGAAGGTCACCTGGACCAAAACTCAATCTTTTTCTAAGATCCGAACTGAACAGAGAACTGTATTTTTTCGGACCTCAGTTTCGGATCTGGATTTTTTTCTGAGTCACTTGTACTTTAGGGCAAAGCTCAGAAATAGTGAAAATTTCTGTCAAGTCTGCAAAACAGCTGTGAAATCTGAAAGACTTTTTTGTATTTGGTATATTTTATTATTCTACGCGAATAATAAAAGACTTCAGATGAGATT
This sequence comes from Symsagittifera roscoffensis, assembly GCF_963678635.1. Taxonomy (NCBI): domain Eukaryota; kingdom Metazoa; phylum Xenacoelomorpha; order Acoela; family Convolutidae; genus Symsagittifera; species Symsagittifera roscoffensis. The sequence goes on along the minus strand of NC_087062.1, from coordinate 18,215,834 downwards.
GAGTCAGATGGGGCTCTTTTAGTCCTGATTTGATTGATTTTGAACATTTTTATAAAGTTTTCTCAATCTTTCAAACTTTTCAATTTTAAGCCAAAACAACTAGCGAACAGAGCGAAAAGCTTCTTACAAAACTATGAACAACTCAGATTTTGCTCTTGAATTTTCTTTATATATTTTTTCATTTTTGTTGTTTTTTTAATGAAAATTGAACTCAGTGAAAGTCTCGTAGCTCCTTTCCACCATCCAAATTAGAAAAAAAACTTGAAAAAAAATTTTCCTCCGAAGAATTGCATTTTTCACGTTCCCAATTGAACGATTGATCAATATATCGATAGAAAACAATAAACAATTTTTCAGTTCAACGACATTGATTTTCTGACCTCTCTCGAAGCATGTTTTTTAGTTTTTAGAAAATTAGCCGAACATTTTTTGAAGCTTTCGAACAAAAATTTGCGTTTTTTTTTGGCTGGTGCTCCCCCTCAAAGTTAGTATATATTGGTCGCCTTTATATAATTTTAGGGGTTAAAGTAATAGTTCGATGTTGTGAATTAGTAGCAAGGAGAACCTTTGGATGATCATGGGGTCCATCCTTGTGGAGTGCATTTACTTTTTAACGCCGCTCTTGGTTGTGAGATTGGTAATGACGCTCAATTCAAACTATGTCTGGTGTGTGTCTTAAATTTGTGTGATTCATTTTTTCCAATGAAACAGTTTGATTTTGCGAGCATATTTACACGAGTTTATTTAAGTTACAATTTAGTTGAACATCCAATGACTCTGCTGATGTTCAGAATCCTGATGTATGTCATCAAACATATCCTTCGTTAGCAAAATATATTTAAACTCTACGAAAAAAAAGATGAAATATTGCAAATTGTTGCAGATTGAAGGGCTGCTTGGCCGATGGCAAGGAGCATTTTTCTAATTGCAACAACAAAAGGCTCTAATTGTGCGCGTTTCGAGAGTGTTTAGCTGGTGGACCAAGAAGTCGGCTGGAGATCCCATTGCATGCATAATCCGATTAGCCCACATCCAAATGGGCTTAATTGAGTTAGGCCTGGTTGAACAGCAGACAATGGGTTCGATCACAAAGAGGGAGAAAGGGTCGTGATTGGATTGCTCTCGGGCTATTTTGCAAACGATTGGCTCCGGATTTATTCAAAAAATATAATAATTTGCAATTTTTGTTTTCTATTCTTATATATTTTTTCTTTACTGAATACTCATACGGCTCTGGACTAAACTAATCATTTTTTCTGATTTTCTGGGGTTTAATTTTTTATTCTTTTCATAAAATATTTTTTAATCTATTTTTTGTCTAATCTTCCTTTTTCTGCGAGTTATTCAGATGAATGACTGTCCAGTGGACGGAAGCTTCTCGAATTTGTTCGCTCAATTCTATTTTTACCAAATAATTGCAAAAAAATTGAAAAATTAAGCTTTTATTCATCTGGAGGCTCAAATTCCAGTGTATTTGTAGTGCACATATAGTTTTCACTAAAAATTTGGTTCCGATTTTATTTCGATTTCAAATTTTGTTGCAATGTTCAAGGTTCCTAATTTGTCAATTTGTATTCTGGAAATATGTAAGTTACAAGCTAAATGGTAGAAATATGATAATTCACTGCAAAGTATAGAGACCGATTTTACATATATTCATCATAATTTCAACACCTAAATCCCAAGTGATTGGAACTAAATGGGCGCATCGTGTGACAATTTTATTTTTACGATCCCAGAACAGGGATTATTCTGCTCTTTAAGGGCCGTTTATGGCTAATTAGTGTCAACTCTTTTAGTGTACAATACCTAATTGGGAACGGGATCCCACTGCCTGGGGAAAAATTTGGAGAGCCTTTTATAAAATACCACAAACAATAAATGTGAATGTTTGATTGTTCACTTCATAAGACTGGAGGGTTTTACTTGAAAGGTGATCAAACGACGGATTTGAATGGATTTGAAGGGAAAATTAAGCAGCTGCAGAAGTATCACCGACAAGCTATTAACGCATTTACACTCTATAGAGTCAATTTAAGAGCAATAATAAAAATTTTAGCTATTAACAGATAAAAAAATTTTATTTGCGAGTAATATTGATGGTGATCGATCAGGGTCACAATCACTTATCCTTGCAAAATAAACTTTTAACTAAATGCCAACAATTTTTGTGTTCGGGTGTGTTTTAGTTTTTTTATCTTTTTTTTTGATTTCCACGAAAAAAAAGGTGCCACAAATAATCATCAGAATGGGTCGAGTGATATATCGTATTGAAGCCTTTTCAGTTGTAATTCCAACGAATTTAATAAATTCCTAAAATTTTTTCTCAATGATGAGAAAAACCGGTTTGAATTTTTTGAATTTTCGTCTAACTTCGATCTAATAAGGTGAGCGTGCAGGCTTACATTGGTTATTTATGCTTATTTTAAGCCGTAAAAACTTAGTTATAGTAAAATTAGTTTTTGGAGTTGTTAGCGAAGTTTTGGGAATCAAAAACTGCAAAAAAAATTCAAAACTTTTAAAATTTTGAAAATTTTTTAAAAATTGTTTTAACGATTTTTTTCTTTTTTCTTATCATTTTTCGATAAAAACTGTTTTCCAATTGGCCTATCTTACTATTGCTGTAGAATATGCTTAAAGTCTAATTTTTCTTTCAGATCTTTCTATCACACCACTTAGAAAAAACAACACTAGTTAGAAAAATATGTTTTTTTTTGTATTTTTTTTTAATACTATGGTCGGAACATTCTGTGTTACTTGAACAGTAACCGGCTAATTCTTGTTTTATTTTTGGAAACTTTTTGCCTCTTTTGAGTAGATACGGCAATGATAGGTGTTATCAAAAATTTCTCGATTGGAGTTCTCGATAGTTTCATGTGAAAAAATACTTGGTTAAAGTCACGAGTAAAGAGTGTCAAAAAGTACTCAGACTGTTATTCATTCGGGACAGAGAAAACTCATATTTTTTAATGGCGACTCGAGTCATACTGGAATATCTCTTAATATGATACATCTCTCATCCCCATATGACGCTTATGTGTAGTACCTAGACTAACGTTCAATGGTGAGTCAAATCCAAAATCCCTTCTCAATTTTTCAGATCGATCAGAAGACGACATATCATGTTCCTGAATGTTCCCACTGTCAAAGCCCTAAATGTTCCGTCTGTCATTTAGAGTATCTACCACTGTACTTTATGACTGCCCTTTATAGTATAGTATCAGCTGTAGTTTTAGAAAAAGCATGCTTGATGTTTTAGAAAAATCACTCACTTTCTTCTTAAACCTTTCCCTCACAATAGTTGTCAAGAACAACGATATTTTTTCTCATCTAATACCAAACTATTTTGAATTAATAAGACGCCTCTGTTACTTTTTAAGACCATTTTATCCACGGGGGAAAGAACCAACACAAGAGCTGTACAGCTCATCACGGCGAACCGCTGTTGTGCCCCTGTTTAAGAACTTCATGCAATTTTTTTGGTTATTTTTCTGGGCTGGGCAATGTTGCCTCACCCTCAAGCAACGAGCACGGATCATGGTGGGCCTCGAACGAACATCCGACTTTTCGATTGAGAGGCGGAGACGTAACCACTTCACCACCGCTCCCCCAAAATTTTAAATTTTAAACAGTTTTATTACCCTTTGAAAAATCCTTTGAAAAACTATTAGCCACACACGGTACCCTTACAAGCCGCACATTGATTGGCAAATTGGCAATTTTCAAACCCCCATAATTTTACATAAAATAGATGTAGGTAATCTGTCTTTTTATTTTTGAGTGTAAGAAATCCAAATGTTTTAGATGTTAAAATTTTTGCAAGCCTACCCCCCCCCCCCCACTAAATCCGCTGTTGAACCACGGGTAATTTAAAAGCCGCAACAAATTTTCACTGAAAAAAACCACCACAGGCAATATTATTCCGTCACCTTCTTCGAAAGACGGAACAACAAGAAATTTACCTAGAGATAACACTCGTAGAAAGCCAAGAAATATATGCCAGCCACCAAATAGACACTACCAGTGAATGAAGTAATCGATTCGAAAAATTACTCAGAGTAACAAATGGCGCCTAATCGATAACTATGGTCTACAAAAAATACATCAAAAGTATCAATTAACGAATATCTTTTTACCAGTTGCTCAAGAACATAAATATTTCGAAATTTTGATGTAAAAACGAAAATAATTGGAACTTAATTGTTCATAGCGGATATCCTAAACTAGTGCAAGTAGGATAAGGGATTCCGAGAAGCTAGCAGGATCCGTAATGTAAAAAGAGCCGCGTCCATTACCAAATTGCTATGTTTGCTTAGCTTAGAATTAGCGTGATTCGGGACCCTTCGTCAGACTTGGTTTTTACTGGAACCCTTCTATCACACTTGTATCCCTAAATTGAATCATTTTTCCCGAATTTTCTCTGCTACTGCTTGTTCTTATACGTTCTGATGGGGTTTTTTGAGTAATTTTAAAGTCTTTAGACAAGCTGAAAACTTTTAGGCACTTAAATTTTTTTACTCTCCTCAAAATTAGCGCATTCTGAAGCTAGAAATGCTCTGAAAAATGTCAAAAAGATCTGACGATTCACTGTTTTTTTTTGGGAATTACTTACGCAAGACAAAATATACATTAGATATACTCTTGGGTAATTAAAATTAAATCCCCAGATAGAACCCTTATCAAAACAAAGTTCAGTGCTGATATTAAAATTGTTCTCGGTTTCTTAAAATGCCAGTTTCATGCCTTCTGTTTCTCAGGAACAAAACACAGCAAAAACTTAAATGAATTTATTTAAAACTATAGAAAATGCTCAATTCAATACACCTAACGTAAAAAACTCAAATCAGCTTTGACGTCGTTTTTGTTTTTTAGCTCCTCAGAAGTTTCATTGAATTTAATTCGTCGTGGTTTGAGCTATGCGAACTATTAGTTTTTACTGCTAAGCTTAAATCAAATGGTTATGATACACCGAAGAAAGCTGGATCAACAACCGCTGGTCAATCGAGTCAAGGCACCCCAAGAACGGATAACGCCAGAGTAGGGACTAGTGCACCGACCGCGAGCACAGCCACTCAAGACTCTCCAAGATTTTCTTCAGGTTCATCTTCCTTAAATCTAGATTCGTGGGACGGGATAATCGAGGATTACTTTGACGACGTGACCAATAATAACGTACCTCAAAACCCCCATACCGAGTCTAATCAGGGCTTAAGTATTACAGGTCCTGTCGAATCTCCACAACTGAGCTCAGAAAGGCCAGCGAACAACGACCCTCGGGAGATTGTTGTCATCCACGATGCGACTACTAATGAAAGATCACAGGAAAAACCAATTCTGGTAGACACTATTCCGGAACAGATGAACAGCGCGACCCCAAAGACCCGAAATTCTAGACCACGCAGAAATGTGGGCCCCCACATTTTTACGGAAATCGCAGATTTATAGACGTGGTTCAAGAGAAAGACGACCTAGGGGCGTCAACTTCCATATTCTCCCCGGCACCGGACTCCCACAGGACTACTTTCTCGGTCAACTCTCCATCTGACCTTTTGACTCCATTAGCGGAGGCGCCTCCCAGACAGATTCTCGTCGCGGAAACTACGTTGTCCTGGTCTTCAAGGAACTCCCTCCCGACGGTCAGACTTGCAACCTCTACCACGAAGACTCACCTTCACGAGAATTCTTCGGACTCAAATCTAACTTACCCGACCTCGAAGGACCCCACGCTCGAGGTGGACAAATATAGCGAGATCTCATCGACTATAGATTCGGAAGTGAGGGCTAAATTGGATGAGTTTGAGGATCAATTCACTTAATCGACATATCAATTTAAACTGAACAAAACAATTCTTTAATCCATATTTTACCGCCTGATTTTTTAATTTTACCTGTAGATACAATTGTACATGTTAATGTACATGTTGTGGATTAGTTTTATTTAGTTAGTTACTGTATACTATAAATTTTTTAATTCTGTATAGCCACCCTGTAAATTGCTACATTCTCTTTCAATTGTGGATTCTATTTTGCTTCTGTATATTTACCTTCTGGGTGCAGTTTGTAAAATTCTTCCATTTTCGGAGGGGGAAAAAGGGTGTATATAGAGTTATGTAGTTAGTTTGCAGTTTCATTTTTTTTCCCGGTGGGAAATGTTGTGATTTGTTTTTAGTATCTTAAAATGACCTTCGGTATTTTAATTAATACCTGTTAAACAGTTTAGTTACGACCATTGGTCGATATGAACAGAAGTTCAGTTGTCCTTTTTAACAATCTTAATTCAACTACTTCCTTTTACCGTTTTATCCTTTTAAGCTTATGTACATAACGTGTACATATAGAACCATAGAAATAGAGTAGTTTATTATGGCGAAGTCAAATGATTCGAACGTGCGTGGAATTCCCCCCTTTTGGCCTTACCATACTCTAGAGCCACCGCATGCCTGGACCCAATGGAGCGACCAATTCCAATTGGCGATCATTGCGAAAGAAAATCTGGATTTAGAGAGCCTACATGGACCAGAAATACCGGAGACGCAAATTCCAATCTTGGAACAAGCAACAGGCAGCGAGTCGGACGCGGAAAAAGCCAACAGAGAGAGCAGGAACAAAAGCGCAATGAAACAGTATGAATCCGCCGAAGAGAAACGGATCAACGAAGAAAAGAGGAAATTTAATGGAATGAGACGAACGGAGGCGGACAAGAAACTGCGATCAATTTTATTTCTAGCCCTAGGGAGCGATGGAAAAAGAGTTTTTACACAAAAGAAACCGAGAGTCAAAATTCTAGCAATATCGTTCTCTGCGTTCTGGACTCTACTAGACGCAGCATTCAACAAACCGCCCGAAACTAAGTTCGAAAGATATAAACTACTAAATCGAAAGCAAAAAGACCGCGAGTCGTACGAACAATTCTGGGGAGCACTGACGGACCTGGCCAGCACGTGCAACATCAAGGAATCTGACGAGGTGGAATGGATAAGGGATATCTTCATTTGCAATATGAAGAACACAGACACCCAGAGGAAGCTACTTTCAGCTACCATAGGCCCGTCGGAAGCACTTAATCAAGCCCTAATCGACGAAAAGGGATATTTTAACCACCAGAAACTGACAAATATGTCACGGTCATCGACCAACGGGACAACTTTTAAATGTTTTAGTAACCACAATCATTTCAAAAAGGAACCAAGTTTAAACATCGAAAGGAGTAACCCGTGCATTTTGGAATACATTTACGAAAGGGCACTTAAACGTTTGCCCAGCGAAGAACATAACCTGTAAAAACTGTAATTATAAGGGACACTTTGCCAAATTATGTAAATCAAGCAATAAGAGACCAACTGTAAATACTGTATCAGATAATTATGTAAATACCGAGAATTGTACATACACACCTCCGGAAAACTCGTGGATGGAAGAAAAAGAATCGTGCGACGTTATAAATGCGTGGAACGAGTACGGACAGAGTGACGATGACAATTTTTCGGTGTTGAGCGTCAGAACTATTTACGACAATAATGGTCTCGAAACAAAGAAACTCCTGAACCTAGGATATGATTGTAAATGTGAACATACCTGTAGATTCAGCAAGCCCTGTAAGTTTTTTAAAACAGAACGTACTACACAAAATTAAACATAGATATCCGAACCTCAAGATACACCCAGTGGAGAAAAGAATAAAAGACGTATACTGCGGATTCACCAACGATACGATCAATATTTTGGGGAAAATAATTGTCAGAACACATTCCAATGGGTGGATCAGCGAAGAAACCCCATTCTTGATAACCGGCGGACACGAGCGAAACATCTTGGGGAACGACAATTTACCCAAACTGGGCATAGAAGTAACACAGAGGAAATGCCCCCAACCAATCTGCATGGTCAATCAACTCACACTCGAGAGTGAGTACAAAAACTTACCTTCTTTATCAGACAAAATTTTTAACGAGTTCAAAAACCTATTCACTAGAGTGGGGAAAATACCTAACGATCGAAAGGTAACCCATTTTCACACACCTTCTTAACCAATACAGTCCAAAGGGAGAAGAGTTCCACTCCACTTACTCGCGGGAGTGAACGAAGAATTAAAAAGAATGGAAAAAGAAGGCCACATAATAAAATTAGAGAAATGCGACGAAGATTGTTTTATCAGCCCAAGTGTAATCACTCGGAAAAAGGATACTTCAAAAAAAATGGCACTTGACTCTAAGCTATTAAATGATCAAATTTTTAAAATTAAATATCAAATGCTGAACATCCATGAACCGATTGATAACGTGGCGCTCCAAATTTCAGAAAAATCCGACGGGCGAGTGTGGTTTAGTAATTTAGACCTGAAAAACGCCTACAACCAACTCAAACTATGCAATCAAACAAGTAAACAGTGCAAGTTTAGCATAGTAGGCGGTGAAACTACCGGAACGTATCGATTTTTAACGGGATTTTACGGATTGGGAGACATGCCCAATGAATTCAACGGGTCATGGACTCACTGTTGAAAAATATCCCGTTTACAAACTGTTACATAGACGACATCCTGGTAGCCTCGCGTGGATCCCTGGAAGAACACAAATCAATAGTGTATAAAATTTTATCAATATTAGATACGAACAACATGGCAGTTAAATGGGGGAAATGCTTATTTTTCATATCTGACATCGAATGGCTTGCCTTCAAGATCTCAGGCGATGGAGTACGACCGTTGGTCGGTAAAGCCGACGCAATAAAAAATTTGCCAACCCCGAAGAATATTTCTGAACTTCGTTCATTTTCCGGCTCGATACAACAATATGTAAAATTCGTCCCTAACTTATCGACGTTAAGCTCCCCTCTTCGACCTCTTCTAAACAAAAAATCGGTATACAAATGGGATACTAGCCATTCAATAGCGTTTGAGAAGTTGAAAGCGGAAATTGTAAATATTACAGAAAACAGCCATTTCGATATAAAAGAGAAGACAAGACTGAAAACGGACGCTTCACATAACGGACTAGGGGCAACCCTAGAACAATTACAGGACGACCAATGAAAAACAATCGCGTTTGCATCCACATTTTTGAACAACCATGAAATGAAATATTCTACCAACGAATTATAGTTGCTGGGAGTCGTATGGGCTACAGAACATTTCAGAAACTACCTGTAAGGAACGGAATTTCAAATAGTAACAGATCACAAAGCATTACTATCAGCATTTTCGGCAAATCATGGAAACAAAACGATGCATAGCCGATTGACCCGTTGGGTAAACAGACTTTTACCATTCAATTTTAAAATTTCACATTTACCAGGAAAGGATATGGGCTTTACAGACCTTTTATCTAGACTTCCTTTGGGCAAAGCCCTTCCAATTTCCCATTATGACGACGAATTTGTAGTCGCTTTAATCGACAAAATTCAGAACATTTTATCGACTAAACAATTTTCTAAAATAGTTACTGTAAATTCTGTTGATGGACCATGGGTCGCTGTAAATACTAATACACGAGTTAATACAATCCCGTCGGGAAACGAAAATTCAAGCGACGTGATTGGTCAGAATCGGTTGAATAGCTCTTCAGCTTTACTTAATCTCAAGATTATTGCTGCTATCATATCTTGTATCGCTCAGTCGATAAAAATTTGCCACAATTAATCACTCTCGGACAGAAAATTGCACTACAATTTGCCAACCCGTCGATAATTCGAAATTCAATTTTAAAAGTATTACCTTTTCGGACAAAGTCCTTTTACATTTTTTATTACTAAACAGACACTTCATACCATCTAGCAAGAAACAACCAGAACTCCCAATGGATAAATTGAACGAACCCCTCTTGATCATTCCCGAAGAACATAATATCGCCCTCAAATTCAGAGACGACCGACTTCCACCCGACCACGCAGACCTCGTAAGAAGATATAAGGCCGACCTGAATTTACCAAATTCCCCAATTCGCCCTGAAAACCACTGTTCGAAGAAATTGCTTCAGATCATGACTAGAGAAGACAAACTGCTGTGGGATTTGACAGAGACGATAAAGAGGAACCGACCTATGGGCATACACGGGACTTACATGAAGAACTACGCCAAAGATCTTCACGTGAAGGATGAGCTACTCTTTTTAGACAATAAATTAGTCGTCCCAGCTATCATCAGGGGAACTTTTAATTCGATGCTACATGAGACTCATCCAGGACAGTTTGGGATGAAATTATTAGCCGAATACTTGTGGTGGCCGCATATTTACCGGGAAATTTACCATCACGGGAGAACATGTAGCCAATGTTAAAAAAGCGGGTAAAAACATTTAAGTGTTACTAGGCACCCATAATATTTCGAAACTCCCGACGTTGACATTCGCGAACGAAGAAATTAATTTGGATTTTGCGGGACCGTTGGACGCGTGCTGGGGTAACAACAAATACATCCTTCTTTGCATTGACCGTTACACAAAATTTTCTTCGGCCAAGATCGTTAATAAAACCTCTACAAGAAACGTAATTTCATTTTTAAACGATTACTGTCACCTTCACGGATTCCCAAGAAAAATTAGAGTCGACCATGGGTCATGCTTCTTATCACATCTGCGATAAATTTAATATAGAAATTATTTACTGCACTGTCGGAGACCACAGATCCAATGGGCTAGTGGAAAGATTAGTGTACACAATTAAATCGAAATTACTGGCAATGTCCTTCGAATTACCCAAACCATCTCTTAACGATTTGATCGAGAAAATCATCTGGAATTTGAGAATCTCAAAACAATCTGCGATCGGCTGTACTCCGTTTGAAAAGCATTTTAATAGAGTAGCGAACACTAGGTGGAAAAATCTTATGTCCAATATTGATCATTTAGATAAAGGGAAGGCTATAATGTCCAAAGAGCGGGCCACTAACTGGGAACTACACGAAGGGGCAGAAGATGGTTATATAGACGAGGAAAAGGACAGCACGTCGGACCCAGAAGAAAACATGCTACTAGCTAGGGCTTTCACCCTACACACAACACCGGACGTCACTATCCGAACTTCAGAACCGCTGGCAAAAAGAAAAGGAGTAATGGGAGGTAACTTATATAGAAAAGTGTCTAAAAGGAAAAATAGGGACCCATATTTTAATCTGGTTAAGAAGGATATCATCGATTCTTCAGAGCACACAGTTACTCTTGACAACGGTCACGTTTTACGTAAATCGGATCTGGCTATAAAAGGAAAAATACTCCCAGGGCCCAAAAAGATAATAGTAAATCAGACACCCACTGGGCTTAATCTTCATACTCATTCGAGTTTAGCTGGGAAAAGGAAACTCTCTCCACCAAAGAAAGCTGGATCAACACCCGCTGGTCAATCGAGTCAAGGCACCCCAAGAACGGATAACACCAGAGCAGGGACTAGTGCACCGACCGCGAGCACAGCCACTCAAGACTCTCCAAGATTTTCTTCAGGTTCATCTTCCTTAAATCTAGATTCGTGGGAGGGGATAATCGAGGATTACTTTGACGACGTGACCAATAATAACGTACCTCAAAACCCCCATACCGAGTCTAATCAGGGCTTAAGTATTACAGGTCCTGTCGAATCTCCACAACTGAGCTCAGAAAGGCCAGCGAACAACGACCCTCGGGAGATTGTTGTCATCCACGATGCGACTACTAATGAAGGATCACAGGAAAAACCAATTCTGGTAGACACTATTCCGGAACAGATGAACAGCGCGACCCCAAAGACCCGAAATTCTAGACCACGCAGAAATGTGGGCCCCCACATTTTTACGGAAATCGCAGATTTATAGACGTGGTTCAAGAGAAAGACGACCTAGGGGCGTCAACTTCCATATTCTCCCCGGCACCGGACTCCCACAGGACTACTTTCTCGGTCAACTCTCCATCTGACCTTTTGACTCCATTAGCGGAGGCGCCTCCCAGACAGATTCTCGTCGCGGAAACTACGTTGTCCTGGTCTTCAAGGAACTCCCTCCCGACGGTCAGACTTGCAACCTCTACCACGAAGAGTCACCTTCACGAGAATTCTTCGGACTCAAATCTAACTTACCCGACCTCGAAGGACCCCACGCTCGAGGTGGACAACTATAGCGAGATCTCATCGACTATAGATTCGGAAGTGAGGGCTAAATTGGATGAGTTTGAGGATCAATTCACTTAATCGACATATCAATTTAAACTGAACAAAACAATTCTTTAATCCATATTTTACCGCCTGATTTTTTAATTTTACCTGTAGATACAATTGTACATGTTAATGTACATGTTGTGGATTAGTTTTATTTAGTTAGTTACTGTATACTGTAAATTTTTTAATTCTGTATAGCCACCCTGTAAATTGCTACATTCTCTTTCAATTGTGGATTCTATTTTGCTTCTGTATATTTACCTTCTGGGTGCAGTTTGTAAAATTCTTCCATTTTCGGAGGGGGAAAAAGGGTGTATATAGAGTTATGTAGTTAGTTTGCAGTTTCATTTTTTTTCCCGGTGGGAAATGTTGTGATTTGTTTTTAGTATCTTAAAATGACCTTCGGTATTTTAATTAATACCTGTTAAACAGTTTAGTTACGACCATTGGTCGATATGAACAGAAGTTCAGTTGTCCTTTTTAACAATCTTAATTCAACTACTTCCTTTTACCGTTTTATCCTTTTAAGCTTATGTACATAACGTGTACATATAGAACCATAGAATTAGAATAGTTTATTACAGTCTGTAACCAGAAACTGGGCAAACAAAATGTGATAGAAACTCGTTATGACGCCTTGTAAAAGTTTTTCTTTGATTGCCAGATCTAGTCAATTTTTTTTTCAGATTTATTTTATTTCTGATAATTTCAAAAACTGTTTTGTGAATTATAACAACTACTTAATTTTTTTTTGCTTTGCATGCAAATTATGGGCAGTTCATCAAATAATAACCTCCGCCTCTGAAATAAAAAGTGAGCTAAAAGAGCATCAATTACTCATTGTTTTTGCGGTTTTTTCCCAATGTGGTCCGGTCCATCCAGCAAACTAAACTTTCTCAAAAATAAAACTCAGTGAGGCGGTTTTTGAGCGGGATTTCGACTAGGATTATGCATAATGATCAATGGCTTATCTTTTTTGAATCGTGATTTTGAACTTTTCGGAATTTACTCCAGTAACTTGCACAAAATGAATAAAAATTTCAGCAATCAAAAAGTTGATTCACAAAAACCAAGACATTACCGCAAAAACGTCCATTATTTACTGAGATCTAGAATATGTATAGATTGTGGACAAAATTTCTACTTAGCAATAACTTTAAGGTTTTGTTTTAGGCAGTACACATGGTGTACAAGAATAATGTGAACCTTTCATCGCCAAGAAGATCGCAACTGGCTCTATCAATATGAACAACTTTAATAGAACTGGTTGGTACTTCGCTCCGTTAAAATTACGGTTAAATTAATAAAGTTTTGAATAATTTACTACTAAGGTTCAAACTTCCCAGGCAGTTTTAGACAAGGCTTAGAGTCGCGCCGAAAAGGCTAAACTTTTACGTTTACTTTTGGCACTTGATGTAAATGTAGAGAAACTAACTATTAACACGTGAATATAAAATAGATTCCAATTCTCGGTAGGAACCAAAGTTAGGAGATTTACGAATTCTGGGGACGTCCAAAAATCAATAAATTTCTGATCTGAAAAATTTAAGAAGCCTTAAAACAAAGCTTTTGTTTCAGTTATTCACAACAAAAACAATTAAAAATTTCAGTTCACTGAAACCAAATGTTATCTTCAGAACTAAGATATTACCTTGAGCATATCTATCAGTTTTGCGATTTGTTTCGAGTTGAAAACAACGAAAAAAGGATTTGTTTTTTTTTTGTTTTTCAGGCAGCTTTAATATTACTTTTTTTGAGTTTTTTTTCCTGTTCTGAACCTAGAATGAAATAAACTATGACAACACAAAATCAAGAAAAATTTTTACGCTTTTTTCCTCAAAGTTAAACTGATCAGACACAAATTTTACCAAAAAGTACAACACCTTTATGCTTCTTCAACAACCAATGGTGAAAACATTTGGGCATTAACTAAAAATACTCATTATGTCTTAAATTATCCTTTTTTTGAAAACTTCAGCGCGCCAAATCTTCCATTTTAAAAAAAGATTAGCTGCGTAGCTCTGAGTATGATGAAATTTTTTTTAGCAGAATAATGTGAAGTATAAGAAAATGAGAAACAAAACGTGAGAAAATGAATCAAGTAATACACATAATTCTGAGGAAAACTAATGAAATCTGAAAAATCAAAAAAAAAATTAAATTCCAAAAAATTAGCAGTTCACCACAAATTTCAATTAAATGTTTACAAATGCAATGAGATTGAAGTACGGAGATATTTCAAGAATAAGTACAAAAAAATCACATTGATTATGACATCCAGGGGCGGATTTAGGTGGGGGGCGTCCACCTCCTCCTCAGGGATTCGACCCCTCATGGATTCGGTCCCTCCTTTGTACTATTTTTAAATGCCAATTTTGGCTGATGGACCCCCAAATTTTTTAACGGCGCCAATTTATACTAATTTTGAGAGGCGAGCGCGCGCCAAAAAAAACGAGATTTTTATCAAACTTTTCGGTCCTAAAAACGCCTTCTTTCAAAGTTTTGCCTGCAGCGCAGAAAATTTAGCCGAAACAGTGACTTTTTAGTCCTTTGGGAGAGCTCGTAAAATTAAATTGGTCGACTTAAAAAAAAGGTCGACAAAATATTTTAAATTGTTTTGAAAATCCGCCCCCCCCCCCCGCAAGAAAATCCTAGATCCGCCCCTGATGGCATCACAAATAAATGTGCGGTAACAAAGACTATATATATTCAATGAAAACTTATAGAATTAAAACTTCTCCCAAATTTTTTTTGGAGTTAAGTACTCGTTCAATTAGGAACAAACATAAAGCAAAAAGAACAAAGAGAAGACTTTAAAAAGAACAAACAGCGGAAGGTTGAATCAGCTACCCGTATGACCTCCATGCGCCAACTCTATGCAATTTGTTTATAAAAAAGCTTACTCAAACAATTCTCATAAATAGAATTTTGTAACTAGTTTTTTTCCATATTGAAACTGTATGGCCGTAAATGGTGCAGCTTCAATTTTCCACGCAAAAAAATCACAATGAATGTTTTATGAAAAACCAGAATTGAATTTTTTGATTCATATGGATACATAAACTTTTATCTTTAAAACAAACAGGCATTGATTTTCAACCAATGCATTTTTAAGTAACAGCATTCTGACCGATATTTTCATGTTTAATCCCAAACCTTGAATAGCGTAGCAATTCTGCAAATTCAGGTTGTCTGTGAAAATCTTTGCTTCGA
>NC_087062.1:17425117-17477889 GCF_963678635.1 Symsagittifera roscoffensis | reverse complement strand
AAACTTCTCCAATTTATAGCTGATAGTTTTTGTTTGAATTTGTAATTGGAGTAATTGGATTTGTCATATATTTTACGTTTGATTGGTCTTACATTGTTGTTCAGCTTAAGTTCTGTAATGAATGCTGTTGCTTGGTGGTCGGTCTTAATTGGTGGTGTGAATACTATTGAATTATTTGTTAGATCTTTTATGCCTAGGTCGGTGATAATATAGTCAATTAGTGCTTTTGAGTGAGTAGGTGTTAATTTGTTAGTGACGTCCAGATTATATGGTATTAGGATTGTATCTAAAGACTGTTTGTCGTCTTCGTTGAGATAGTTGAGATTGTAATCTCCTAGTAAAATTAGGTTTGAATTAAATGACTGTCCATGGTCAATTGATTTGGCTAGACCTTCTAAGAAATCTGTTTTGTTGTTTCTATTAGGATTGTAGGCTAGGTTTAAAAGAGTGGTTCTATCATTTTTGTTGAGTCCGGCTTTAAATTCTATCCAGATGCTATCATACTTTTTGTGCATGTTGTTTAAGTCATGTCTTACTTTTGGGTTTAACTTTTTAGAAACCAGTAACATGACCCCTCCACCCTTCAGTTTTTTACTTGATTCATAAGTTCTATCACATCGGAACAACTTATCTTTGCCATTGTCTATGGCCCGTAGTTTATCGTCATTTGTATCATTGAACCATGTCTCGGAAAATCCGAAAATTGTATTATCATTAAAAGTTTTGATAAGTTGTTTGAGATCTGAACGCTCTCTAGCTAAACTTCTACAATTAAGATGTAGTACTTTTAAGTTGTTGTTGTAGTTTTCCAGTTTTTTCTTTATTTGACTGAATTCCATGAATGGTCCTGGATTTGGGTGGATATCCCCTGATGTTAGGAGAGTTTTATGAAGGGATCTTTCTTGTTTTTTATAAGTCTTGCTTGTGTTTTTTATATAATAATTATAATAGTAATAGCTTATATTAATAAGTATAGTGCAATAATGTTTGTTCGAGTATATTGTGGCAACCCATGGAAAAAGATACTTTCCTTTTCTTTTATTCAGTACCTCATACGCTACAAATTGATCGCTTTCGCAGAAGCTGATGACAGATATGCTAGTTAAGGCAAAAAGTAACAGCATATCGCTTTGTAGAACAATTATAGTTAAAATTACAAATAACATTCAATTATCAAAAAGATAGTCTTAACTAGCATTACCTAATAATGAAAACCTTGCGAGTAGTTATATGACTGCTGGTTACGATTCATATTATGGTTATAATTACTATCACAGCCCCATGAGTTGTTGTTGAAATTATTTTGACCAGTTTGTCGGCCATGACCAGTTTGTCGGCCATATGGGTGCATGCGATCGTTACTATAGGGTCTATTGGTAGACCTATAAACATTTTTATGTTGATAATTGGAAAGCGACTTTTGGTTGGAATTTGCTTTTCCAGTATAATCAGGGGCTGGTTTTACCCTCGGGAGTTTACTTGAGTGTTTGAACACGTATGAGCCGAGACAATTGCGCAAGAATGGTATACCTAATTCATCGTTCAGGTGTATAGTGTCAAAATATAAACTCTGATAGCTCTCCAAGCTTTTGATGTTTGAGTTTAGATTTAGCACCTCAAATCCTGTCGTCGAACCATACATTTCATTCAGAAAACGATTCTAATGATCAATTTTGTCATTAGCATCATCATTGTTAAGTATTGGTGGTATTTCGCAAACAACAATCGATTCTGGTGAAAATTTTGCAGTTATTAAAGCGATAAGTTCTTCAGATTTGGCGCTAAACTCATCAATCGTTGAGTAAATTTTTTTAAGATGGAGTTTGCCCCATCTTGGATTATCACACACTTAAGTTTTTTTTCACTATATTGGTCAAGGACTTTTATTTTCTCCTCAGTGGAGCTACTCCTGTATGCATGAACAATCGTATCATTGGGGAAAGTTTCAGTTTTTACCCTAGCAATTATACTTGAACCCAAAATCAAGTTTACACACTCCTCTGGTACAGGAAAAGGCGAAAAGTTTCTCACATTTTTTTGATACTTCTTTTGCTTTCGTCGATGTTGACTGTAGTTTGCCAACCTTGTCTGCTTCCGATGTTTTCTCAATAAACTCCATTATTTTACGATAATCTTCCTTTTGGTCGTACAAATCGGAGTAAATCTTGTATAATGCTGATTTTTGAAGTCCATTAAATTCTTCTTGGCTTAGTTTTTTGCTTGACATGGTTAAAATGGATGCAACTGACTGGTAACTGGAAGGACAGTATTTGATAATGACTTCAGATCCTGTAATTCTGCTAAATAATCTAATTACAGTGCTGAGATAACTATCTTTTTCTGCAAATTAATTTCCTTTTTTCTGCTGTAAAAAATTTCTTCTGCAAATATAAGTTTTTCTCCTTTCCCAAATTTATTTTGTTCGCTCGTCTGATTCGATCAAGCAATGACTACCTGTTTTTCTGCTGATAATTATTTTCTGCTAGAAATAACTTTTTTCTGCAAAAAAAATTTTCTTTTTCTGTCGAATAATTTATCTGCGAAACAGTTTTCTTTTCTGTTGAAAAGCTATAATTTTCTTTTTCTACTAAATTGTTTTTCTGTAACTGTCTTTTTCTTTTTCCGAAATTGGGTTTTTCAATACAGATTTTCGAATAAAGCATGTATGGAATTTTCCAAATTTTAGGGTTTGATAATATAATGCACGGATGTTTTGTTTTTATTCGAATAAATTTTCTAGTTCAGACTAATCTCTATCTAAACGACTGTATTTTTGTGTTTAGAGAATTTTCATTTAGTGTTTGAAGGTCAGAAAGATCAAAGGCGAAAATAATGAAAAAAGAGCAAAAAAAGCCGACTGATTTCTAGCTGTTAAATTTTGCTCTGTGAAAGCGATTTTTGGTTGGAATTTTTTGGTTGGAACCTCGCTCATGAGGTTATTACTTATAATTTATTCATTCCCTCATTGGCTGGACAACCGATACAATCAATCGTCAGCACTTTTATGTTGATCACCAAAAGTCACTATGAAATCATTATATTTATCACGCAAACTTTGAAACTGGAGGTCTGAAGGTCATGAAAGGTTCATTAACATGCCAAACGATATTTCGAGCTCAGCAATCCAAATAATTTCAGTCACTAAAATTTTTCTTAAAGTTATTACATAAACAACAGATAAAAAATTTCAAAATACCACAGGTAACACTAACTTAAAATCAACATTCATGCATTCACACGAAAATTAAGATGGAACAAAAACGTCTTCACTGTTAAAATGGAACATCGTCACTGTTGATACCATTTAAAAAATTACAAATTGGTGTGCCAGTCGGCCAATTATAGATTTTTGATAGTAATTTTAAGATTGAACATGTCCACTCAAACTTGGGCGCCAAAACGGCTCCTATTAATATTTTTGACATTTGCGCAAGAAAAACGAGGGCGACAACAACAGGCAATAGGATTACGTAGCAGTATTTAGACAACCGCGTATTCATACGGTGAATTCCCATGGATCCCAATATTCACAAATCCCGAAATAAAAAATCTGTCGCAGTCCTAAAACTTATCATCTTGAATTCTGATTGGTTGAAATTTGAGCCAACGGTTATATGGATTGATTGTTTGATGTTCAAGCAGCATGCACTCAAGCTGCAGAATAATGACCGCTGCAGCCTCGCCAACCAGAGCAGGCCACAAATTAAATGTCATAACAATTAATGGAAATTTTTCATAGCAATTAATTGTTTTCCAATTCTGGCTAATAACAATGAATTGATTGCGATCTACCAATTCATAATAATAAATAAGGTAACTTATAAAAGGGTACCTTCAGTTTAGGTACGGATGTGCAAAAGCTAGATGGGGCCCGTACCAGCATTACAAAAACCCATCAATAAACAATATTGCAGGAATTAACTCAAGTCAGCATTTAATGCGTTGTCATTATAGGTAATTACTTCAACCATCCCTCCTCTATAAAAGCGCTAACTGAATTGTCTATGAATTGCGTCTAACACAGTGCTCTGCAACCCCGTACACAAAGGATAGCGCTCCTGAGCAGCGCGAAGCCTACCTTTGTTCTTATTTAGCTTATTGTTTCTGAGTAGCTTTCATGCCTTTTTTTCACTACGTGTTTCAGTTATGCGCTACGTTGTCCGCGTAGCTGCCTGTGCGCCACCACCACCAGCGCAGCCAGCATTGAGCAGGCAGAAGCTGCTCTCTTCGGCTTGTAGAACTCTCTTTTGGTATTTAGAGTTTTTTAGTGATTCGGGGTACTTATAGGAATCTTTCACTGATCATCGTGAAATTTTTGCGGGCGGGTTGAATTGTTGACAAAGCTCTCGCCTTGCAACGACTGAAGTTTCGGCTCAATATCAACATCATAGCAAACCTCGCTCATGAGGTTGGTAAAGTTATATCTGATTTCGTCATGCCTCATGTGGGTGTATCCACCCTTCGCACAGAGAAGGGCGTTGTTAAGGTCAAAAGATTGACTACATGCATATGTGAGTGGAATATTGGATGGTTCCCACCCGTATGTGAGATGAGTTCCAACCTGGAATTCGGATTTATTGAGGTTGAATATATATCTGCTAATGTAACATTCGCCCGGAAGTACATATCGACGGAAAATAAAGCTAGGTTCTAAAACGACTGGCCAGCGTCTAAACACAGCTCTACATGCTTTTCACAGTCTCTGCCAAAGCCAGTTCTTATGGTGGTTTTCCTAGCATCGGGTCGACAAAATGTTACTGCTTTCCGGCTTCGACCAGAACGCTCAAATTAACTTAATTATACGCAACAATAGTGAGCTCATGACTGGGTCTCAATATCCCTGGACCACGAGGTCACTCCTAAAAACAGGGCTAATACTCTTTTTTATATTGCGATTGTTTTTGTTCAGTAGATAAAAATTATCATCTCGTTCGAATATGAATCAACCCTTTCCCTCTTTCCTAGCTTCTCATTCTCTGAAAATGAATCTGGATGTTAATTAAATTCAACTCAGGGCATGACCAGGAAGCAACAATTTATGTAAAACAGTTTGAGTTCTGAGCCCGAGACCCCTCCGGATTCTGGAATCCGCGGAAATAGCACTCTTATTTCTTTCCGGAAGGCTGGACACGCCGTCCCAACACCCTTCCTTTTTCTCGCGTTCTACGTTGTATTAGTTGTAGCCCTCGTTACAACACAATCGTTACAACTCGGAATAGTTCCTGAGAATCTCCAATTACAATTTCAATTTGTTGTCGTCTTTTCGTTGTTTTTTCCAGTGCGACAATTGTTGTTGTGTTTTCGCCGTTTCAGTGTGTGAGAAATATGAAAAGGTTACGTGTCGTTCACGTCCAAATCGAAATTTTAAAAATTAGTATGTCAGTTAAAACTAACCCTTCCCGATTTGTCCAGTCGTTCAAATAACGTCGCGAAATCATTAAAACCATCAATCTTCCCGGTTAGATGTTCTTTTTTCTAATCGATAAAAACTCGATTGCGAAACTGCATTTTCGTACATTCTGGTCGAATGTCACATAAGTGGCAGTACGTTTAAGCAGTTTAAGGCTTCTTTTTTGGAAGTTAGTTCAAGCGCGTATTTTTCACTGTCACTCAAGTTATTTAAAAATAATAGTTCTCTTTTGGTTTCTTTCAGGTTTAAAATTAGTTTTTTTATAGAATTTTTCTTGCTCAGATATAGCTGTTATTGGGTCGTATATGACTAAGACTAATGATGTTTTAATTGACCATCCTAAAAAATTCTCATAGTCAGAAGGTAGCTTGATATTTAGACTGCTCATTTTCAGTGGCAAAGAAGCGATGTCTCTAAGTTGATGGCTAATATTATCTTTACCCAATAATTTTGGAATGAGATGTTCCTGCAGTATCTTCTCGCAGGCTTGCAAATTTTCTATGATATTGGGCGTAGCTCCTGCTAAAAATAATAATTTTTCTTGTACCATTAGGCGTGACAGAATTACACGTTCTGTGGTGATGTTTTTGCGATCTTGCCAAGTTTTTCAGTATTTTGTTATGTTGTTCTAACTGAGTTTCTAATAAAGTTTTACATTCATTCTCGTATCCTATGACAGAACCAAGTACTCTGTCCTCATTCTTCATTTTGATTTCGGTATTTTTGAATAGTTTTATCGCCTCCTTGTTTTTCTTGCATTTCTTACAATGAGCTGGCATTTCGATGTTTTTACATGATATCCAAAAATTTTTCCGAGTTTGATAATGTTTTCAAGAACTAGTCGCAGATTTTTCAACCTTCCGACTGCTTTCCTATCGTCTGCTTACCATTTCTAAGTTAAGCTGTTATTGTTGACTTGTTTTATTAAGAGTAAACTGGCTAGCCCGTACATCGCCATTGCTAATGGTTCTTCTTTTGTGGTTCCTTCACTTGGAAGGATAATTTTCTCCATTAACTAAGAGTTTGGATGGACTAGTTAATGAGTTCTGTATAGCGGGTAGTATAGAAGGGCGTATATATTTGCAATGCATTTTCCGCGTCTATCAGTAATACTGCATCGGAATTTGTTTTCTCGTATTGCTTCCTAAGCGTATGAATTGCATTTTCGATGCCAAATTTTGGCCATGACATAGTTGGTAGTTCGACCCGAGAACCATAAGTTTGCTTTTTAAGCACTTTGTGATCGTTCTACCTATTATTCTGCGGATGACTTCGCCAATGCCAATTGGAGTAAATCTTGGGTTTTTATCAAGTGTAATTAGTCTACAGTCCACATGCATTATATGGTTCAAGAAGCTCAGGTCTTAGTATTTCTATCGATGTTTTTTGTGCGATTTTGGCTACTGCCTTTGATATTTCAACTGAACATTGACCAAAGTGCGTTAGTATGCGTCTCCACTCATTTTCATCCAGGACTGAGGGTCGAATGTGCATTAGTGGATTATTTGCAATTAATTTATCAAACAAGTTCATGAGACATGCTTGCACAATATGAAAAAATTTGCAGTTGGTTACCTTACCTCTTCAGCGGGAAAGTACCTACATGGCAGACAAGAAAAGTCTATTTAATCAAATATGCATTGACTACCCAATCACGTCGAAATATCTCAAATTGGATGGCCAATACTTTTCATTGGCCAGATTTTGAGAACTCCAAAACAAAAATTCAAAATGGCACAACTTAAACTATTTCCGAAGAAAAAGAGCAGATTTCAAATTTCAAAGACTCAATGACACCCCGGCATGAAGAATCTCAAAACACTGAAACTGAGAGCCACTTCGCAGCAAGTATTATCAAGAAGTGAAGAATTACTTGTGGAACTTGGCAATTTTAACCAAAATTTAGGAAATTCGCCATTTTTACAAGAATTTTCAGTACTGCAGAGTATGCATATTCTGATCTTCGAAAAATTTTGTAGCTACAAAATCTTGCAATAAAATTATCTTGAAATAGTGATACAATGAACTCGCGTCAAAAATTGTTAGCCAGGAAAGATGGTAATTTACTTTTTGGTTGTTCCAAATAATTGATAATTGATTTTTAACATTCCAATTTATTTTTTTACAATTAATATTTGACCTGCCCTGGCGCCAACGTGTTGCGAGCTTGCCAACAAGGGATCGGACTCTATTCAAAATTTGGAGCCAGTTATCGCCGCGAACTGGCAAAGCGCCCCCACTGGCGACATTAAACCGAGACTAAGCTAATTTATTCTTTTGCCCTATTGAAAATATTTGAGACTTATGCGACTGCTTCTTCATTTTCGGGATATAGGACTGATTTTTCATTTTGCGACCTATGAATTTGCACCATTCACACTGGTCAGTAAGCAGACAAATACTATTTTAACCAATCAGAATTGAGAGAAGGAAGAAATTAATGATTAATGATAAGTTACTTTCTCATCTCGATTCCGATTGGTTAATACAGTATTTGTCTGTTTACTGACGAGGAATTAGACCCAGAGTAGAAGTAATAGTTGTTGTTGTTGTTGTTGTTGTTGTTGTTGTTGTTGTTGTTGTTGTTGTTGCTGTTGTTGTTGCTGTTGTTGTTGTTGTTGTTGTTGTTGTTGTTGTTGTTGTTGTTGTTGTTGTTGTTGTTGTTGTTGTTGTTGTTGTTGTTGTTGTTGTTGTTGTTTTTGTTGTTGTTGTTGTTGTTCTTTTTGCTGTTGTTGTTGTTAAGGTTGTTGTTGTTGTTGTTGTTGTTGTTGTTGTTGTTGTTGTTGTTGTTGTTTTTGTTGCTGTTTTTGTTGTGGTTGTTGTTGTTGTTGTTGTTGTTGTTGTTGTTGTTGTTTTGTTGTTGCTGTTGTTGTTGTTGTTGTTGTTGTTGTTGTAGTTGCTGTTGCTTTTGTTGTTGTTGTTGTTGTTGTTGTTGTTGTTGTTGTTGCTGCTGCTGCTGCTGTTGTTGTTGTTGTTGTTGTTGTTGTTGTTGTTGTTGTTGTTGTTGTTGTTGTTGTTGTTGTTGTTGTTGTTGTTGTTGTTGTTGTTGTTGTTGTTGTTGTTGTTGTTGAGGATTTACAGCTAGATCAAACGCACATATTCCCAGTTAAAAAATTTTAAAAAAGAGTTCAAATTATTTTGCATCTGTTGCTGTCGCTGGCGAGTTGCCACGTGCAGACATTTGTTTCTGAGAATCCTTCGTCAACAAACTTCCACATGAATTTGATCAATCTACTTTTTAATCCGATAAGTTTACTGATTTCGATGTGTTTCTCGACTCGGTTGACAAACCTGCAAGCTCTGGACTGGAGACCGAGTAAAATAGCAAGAAAGGGAAAATAGAATAGCATGAATCAGTTGTTTGATTGCAACTGTGGGAGTTTAGATTCAATCCTCGCATAAGTCTTGGAAAACTTGACATAAAATCTTGATGGCTAGTTGACACACGCCAAAACTCCATTTTAACCTTTTTTAACATTCGCAATAAAATTGTACTATTTAATGGTCAACGAAAACTTTACGACCTTTTGTAAAAAAAAAACAAAAAAAGTTCAATAAATCTCAAAATGACCTTTTTTATGATCTTTGATCATTTTGTACAGGTTAGTTCAGATTTTTAGAATCTGAAGGTGCCCAAAAATGTGCGAAAATTTTTGTTTGATTTTACAGTTTTAACGCATTCTCATAAAAACATACAGTGACGGAAAATAAAACCCTATTAACGACTGGCTGACGCCAGTTACTTTGGTTGCACGTGTTTTTCTTCGTCTAAACCTGAAGGTTTCTGGACAGTTTAACGGTCAACGAACATTTCACGACGTTTAGAATATCAGGAGAATTAATTTCACTTAGCTTTTGACTACACTTGCGAACAAATTCAACTTTTTGCTCTCTAAAATGGCTCGATTCAAGGTGCATTTTGGACAAGGTTTAGTTCGTATTTCAGAAAATTTTTGATTAGATCAAGAGCAAATAATCAAAGCTACCTTCTATGAAATTATCAAAAACTGGTTTCAAGGATTTTCGAATATAATACAAGTCTGAAAGGCGAGATTTTTTCATCTGCTTAAAGCACACAGATTCACAGATACTTTTTGATCTCTACGCTCTTTTTTGGCCTCTGGCGATTATTTTTTTCTTGAACGTTCGTTACATCATTTTATAGACAGTGAGCTGTACGTTTCAGATGCCCATAATTTTCCGGTCTTGCTTTAAATCGGTTAATAATGTCGCTAGATCTAATTGCTTCCGGTAGTGAACTTCAGTCGTTGATAGCCGCTATGATGAAAAAGTTGTTACCTGAGATGATTTTGATCATTCTTGCGATAATTTTGTGAGGATTTCCTCGGGTGTCCGTTTCACTGATTGACAAAAAGTCCTTCAGTTGCTACTAAAACATCAATTCGGCGTAAGGTTTTGTAAATTTCAATCTCTCTGGCTTGCTTCTGTATTCGAGCGTTGAGAGGTTAAGAAAAAATTCAGACTGCTTGAGTATCTAATTTTGCGTATGGCTGGGATCAGTGTCGCTCCACGTCGCCAGACAGTTTCGATTAATGTGAAACTTTTCCTAAGGTATAGTTTCTAAGGTGAACTTCAGGCGCGGTCTCACTAATGCCTTATTTCACAAAAAGAACAAGTAGATGACATAGAGTTACGTTTTTATAGATTATATTAAAAGTTATATAAAACCTTAACTCACAAAGTGCGAAATCAAACTTCACAAAAGATGTTTTTGCAATACAATACTTGTCCTTAACAGATACAGACGAATCATTTTTCGTGTCACCACCACATCCATTACGACATACAGCAGAAAGGACTTAAACCAATTCAATTCAGAGATTCTTAGATGCAGTTCGCGAAAAACTCAACGGTTTTGAATGTGTCATTAATAGTAAAAGTAGATCTCCAAAACTTCTTAGCATAGGTTTTGATTGACTATTATCAGCACAACATAGGTCTCAAAAAACAATCAAGAAAACGATTTTGTATAAGCCATGACAAAAAAAATAACTTTGGTAGATAAAATAAATTGAGTGTGGGAGCCTGAGTGGTATCATGATAGGTTATTTAACATACAAATCGTATTTCAAGCTCAGCAACCCAAACATGTAAGTAACACTAGCTTAAATCAACATTCTTGCATACACGAGAAAAATAGGATGGAACACTGTTGAAACCATCAAAAAAACTAACGATATGGTGTGCCAGTCGACCATTCACAGATTTTTGATAGTAGTTTAAGATTAAACATATTGGTTCAAACTTGGGAACCAACACGGCAAATATTAAGATTTTTAACAATTTCGCAAAAAAAGGAAAGCTATAGCAACAAGCAGTAGGTTTCTACAACGATCTACAACTGTTCTTTATGGAGGAAAAACCCGAATTTATACTCACAGTAGTCACCAAAGACCGAGTAAAATAGCAACGAAGAGAAAATTAGAAGAGCGTGAAATCAGTTGTTTCCTTTCAAACTGTGGAAGTTTAGATTCGACTCTATTTTCCCATAAGTCTAAGGAAACTTGAGACACGATGTTGATGGCTAGATGACATACGCAAAAAATCCGTTTTCACTTTTTTAATCAACCATCACAAGTATACAGTTACGGAAATTAAAAGAACCCTGTAAACGACTGGATGACGTGAGTTCCCTTGCGAGAATGTTTTTTCTTCTGGTAGTGAATTTCAGTCGTTAAAAGCTGCTATGATGAAAAATTTGTTCCCTGAGGTGGTTCTGATTGTTCTTACAGTTATTTTGTAGGGGTTTCCTTGCTAGTCGTTCCCTTGATTGGGAAAAATTCATCAGTTGCTGCTACAGCATCGATTCGGCTAAAGATGTTTTGTAAATTTTGTTCTCTCTGGCTTGCTTCAGTATCGAGAGTTGTAAGATTCAAAATTTTCAGACTGCTTAAATAGTTAACTTTGCGTATGGCTGGGAATAAACAGATGATATAAAAACAAAATTTTTCAAAGTTTTATTGATTATGTAATAAAATATATAAAACAATTACTCACAATGTGCGAGCTCAATATTCACAACTAATTTTTTAGCAAAAAATTACAGCTACGTCTCCATATTAGTTACAGACGAAAAATTTTTTGTTCACCGCCACAAACATCATGACATACAGCAGTTACTACAACAAGTCAATTTGTTTTGATATTCTTAGATGCCATTCGAAAAAATTTTACCGATCAGGAGGTGTCATCAATAGTAAAATTAGATATCCAGAAAACCCTAGCGTGCTTTATTTTTGACTTTTTTCAGCATAACACAGACCTCATTGAACATTCAAGAAAACAATTTTGTATAATTTTTGTAAAACAAATTTGGCAGATTAAAAATAATAATTTTGGGACACTGAATGGTATCATGGTAGATTCATTTAAATAACAAACGATATTTCAAGCTTAACAATCCAAAAATGTTCGGTCATTTGAGATTTTTGGAAAGTTATTACAACTACTACAGATAGAATACCATTAGTTTATATCACAATAGCTGAGATAACAATAGTTTAAAATCAACTTTCATGTGTACACAGGTAAATTAGGATGGAGCATCAACGCTAAATCAACAAGGTTTTCAAACATCATCACACTTTCCAAACGAATAAAACGTTCCCACAATGCCAGTGACAACACAACAAAGAATCTCTTCAAAACATCCTACATTTACAGCATGTTTTCATGTTTTCAAATTATTCGAAGGTATTTTAGCTAGTTCACAAATCCCAAGTGCTTTGAAATCTTCATATAACACTCCTAATTTCAAAGCAGATGATTAATTGAATGTTGAGTGTTATCGTCCCGTATGTTTATTATCCAAGCTATCCTTAGTGTTTGAAAGGATACTGTATGATAAACTTTATGCCTTTGTTTCTAATTGCCTTTCATCCCGTCAAATTGGTTTTGTTCGGAAAAAAATCAGGCCAAACACGACTTCTTATTTTCTTACATGATTTAAACAAAACACTTGATAGAATGGTGACGTTTATGCCGTGTATTTGGATTTCTGCAAGGCTTTGGACAAGGTACCACATAACATTTTATTACAAACATTACATAAATTTGGAATTGGGGGTGAGCTTTTGCTGTTAATAGCATCATATCTCAGTTCGCGCAAAAAGACTTAAAATCAACGGATGCTTCTCGATATTCTTGGATGTTTTAGCGGAGTGCCCCAGGGATCAAAATTGGGACCCTATTTTTGTGTTATCTTTATGAACGACATGCCAAACTGCTGTCTGAAATCGGTTATGTTATGATTTGCAGATGACAGTAAATCAAATTAATTATGCTTAGACGGTCTTCAACGGATCTTGATTGTTGTATCGAATGGGCTTCAAATAACGGCATGCTTTTTAATGTTGCCAAAAGCGTCTTCATTCAATTTGGAAGTTATCCTACAAGACCAACCCAGTTTCGTTTGAAAATGGCTGATCAAGTAATTTCAGACAGTGTTTTGGTGAAGGAATCAGGAATACTGATTTTAAACAATTTGAAATGGGGTCCACATTTTGCGAAAAAAAATTGAAAATGCTACGCTATTTTCTCTTCCAATCGCCGGACTGTTCCATTTGCACTGCCAGAACAGTGAAAGTTAGGCTGATCAATTCTTATGTGTTCTCTTCTCTTTTTTACCGTTCAGCAATATGGTTCCCAAATGAAGGTGAGACATCATATCATGGAGGTGAGACAAAGAGAATCAGGTGAGCAAATAATCAAAGCTACCTTCTATGAAACTATCAATAACTGGTTTCAAGGACTTTCCAACGTAATACAAGTCTGAAAGGGCGAGACTTTTTCATCTGCTCAAAGCACACAGATTCACACATACTTTTTGATCTCTACGCTCTTTTTTGACCTCTGGCGATCATTTTTTTCTTGAACGTTCGTTAGGTCATTCTATAGACAGTGAGTTGTACGTTTCAGATACCCAAAATTTTCCGGTTTTGCTTTAAATCGGTTAATAATTTCGCTAGATCTAATTGCTTCCGGTAGTGAACTTCAGTCGTTGATAGCCGCTATGATGAAAAAGTTGTTACCTGAGATGATTTTGATCATTCTTGCGATGATTTTGTGAGGATTTCCTCGGGTGTCCGTTTCACTGATTGAGAAAAAAAGTCGTTCAGTTGCTACTACAACATCAATTCGGCGTAAGGTTTTGTAGATTTTAGTCTCTCTGGTCAGTAAAGTTTTTATAAAATTATTACCATAACAACAGATAAAATACCCCTAATTTATACGACAAAATTTCACAGTAGCACAAGTAACACTAGCTTAAATTAACATTCTTGCATACACGAGAAAAATAGGATGGAACACTGTTGAAACCCTCAAAAAAACTAACGATATGGTGTGCCAGTCGACCATTCACAGATTTTTGATAGTAGTTTAAGATTAAACATATTGGTTCAAACTTGGGAACCAACACGGCAAATATTAAGATTTTTAACAATTTCGCAAAAAAAAGGAAAGCTATAGCAACAAGCAGTAGGTTTTTACAACGATCTACAACTGTTCTATATGGAGGAAAAACCCGAATTTATACTCACAGTAGTCACCAAAGACCGAGTAAAATAGCAACGAAGAGAAAATTAGAACAGCATGAAATCAGTTGTTTCCTTTCAAACTGTGGAAGTTTAGATTCGACTCAATTTCCCATAAGTCTAAGGAAACTTGAGACACGATGTTGATGGCTAGAAGACATACGCAAAAAATCCGTTTTCACTTTTTTAATCAACCATCACAAGTATACAGTTTCGGAAAGTAAAAGAACCCTGTAAACGACTGGATGACGTGAGTTCCCTTGCGAGAATGTTTTTTCTTCTGGTAGTGAATTTCAGTCGTTAAAAGCTGCTATGATGAAAAATTTGTTCCCTGAGGTGGTTCTGATTGTTCTTACAATTATTTTGTAGGGGTTTCCTTGCTAGTCCGTTTCCTTGATTGGGAAAAATTCATCAGTTGCTGCTACAGCATCAATTCGGCTGAAGATTTTTTGTAAATTTTGTTCTCTCTGGCTTGCTTCAGTATCGAGAGTTGTAAGATTCAAAATTTTCAGACTGCTTAAATAGTTAATTTTGCGTATGGCTGAGAATAAACAGATGATATAAAAACAAAATTTTTCAAAGTTTTATTGATTATGTAATAAAATATATAAAACAATTACTCACAATGTGCGAGCTCAATATTCACAACTAATTTTTTAGCAAAAAATTACAGCTACGTCTCCATATTAGTTACAGACGAAAAATTTTTTGTTCACCGCCACAAACATCATGACATACAGCAGTTACTACAACAAGTCAATTTGTTTTGATATTCTTAGATGCCATTCGAAAAAATTTTACCGATCAGGAGGTGTCATCAATAGTAAAATTAGATATCCAGAAAACCCTAGCGTGCTTTATTTTTGATTTTTTTCAGCATAACACAGACCTCATTGAACATTCAAGAAATCAATTTTGTATAATTTTTGTAAAACAAATTTGGCAGATTAAAAATAATATTTTTGGGACACTGAATGGTATCATTGTAGGTTCATTTAAATAACAAACGATATTTCAAGCTTAACAATCCAAAAATGTTCGGTCATTTGAGATTTTTGGAAAGTTATTACAACTACTACAGATAGAATACCATTAGTTTATATCACAATAGCTGAGATTACAATAGTTTAAAATCAACTTTCATGTGTACACAGGTAAATTAGGATGGAGCATCAACGCTAAATCAACAAGGTTTTCAAACATCATCACACTTTTTAAACAAAGAAATCGTTCCCACAATGCCAGTGTAAACACAACAAAGAATCTCTTCAAAACATCCTACATTTACAGCATGTTTTCATGTTTTCAAATTATTCGAAGTAATTTTAGCTAGTTCACAATTCCCAAGTGCTTTGAAATCTTCATATAACACTCCTAATTTCAAAGCAGATGATAAATTGAATGTTGAGTGTTATCGTCCCGTATGTTTATTATCCAAGCTATCCTTAGTGTTTGAAAGGATACTGTATGATAAACTTTATGCCTTTGTTTCTAATTGCCTTTCATCCCGTCAATTTGGTTTTTTTCAGAAAAAAATCAGGCCAAACACGACTTCTTATTTTCTTACATGATTTAAACAAAACACTTGATAGAATGGTGACGTTTATGCCGTGTATTTGGATTTCTGCAAGGCTTTGGACAAGGTACCACATAACATTTTATTACAAAAATTACATAAATTTGGAATTGGGGGTGAGCTTTTGCTGTTAATAGCATCATATCTCAGTTCGCGCAAAAAGACCTAAAATCAACGGATGCTTCTCGATATTCTTGGATGTTTTAGCGGAGTGCCCCAGGGATCAATATTGGGACCCTATTTTTGTGTTATCTTTATGAACGACATGCCAAACTGCTGTCTGAAATCGGTTATGTTATGATTTGCAGATGACAGTAAATCAAATTAATAATGCTTAGACGGTCTTCAACGGATCTTGATTGTTGTATCGAATGGGCTTCAAATAACGGCATGCTTTTTAATGTTGCCAAAAGCGTCTTCATTCAATTTGGAAGTTATCCTACAAGACCAACCCAGTTTCGTTTGAAAATGGCTGATCAAGTAATTTCAGACAGTGTTTTGGTGAAGGAATCAGGAATACTGATTTTAAACAATTTGAAATGGGGTCCACATTTTGCGAAAAAAAATTGAAAATGCTACGCTATTTTCTCTTCCAATCGCCGGACTGTTCCATTTGCACTGCCAGAACAGTGAAAGTTAGGCTGATCAATTCTTATGTGTTCTCTTCTCTTTTTTACCGTTCAGCAATATGGTTCCCAAATGAAGGTGAGACATCATATCATGGAGGTGAGACAAGGAGTATCAGGTGAGCAAATAATCAAAGCTACCTTCTATGTAACTATCAATAACTGGTTTCAAGGACTTTCCAACGTAATACAAGTCTGAAAGGGCGAGACTTTTTCATCTGCTCAAAGCACACAGATTCACAGATACTTTTTGATCTCTACGCTCTTTTTTGACCTCTGGCGATCATTTTTTTCTTGAACGTTCGTTAGGTCATTCTATAGATAGTGAGTTGTACGTTTCAGATACCCATAATTTTCCGGTTTTGCTTTAAATCGGTTAATAATTTCGCTAGATCTAATTGCTTCCGGTAGTGAGCTTCAGTCGTTGATAGCCGCTATGATGAAAAAGTTGTTACCTGAGATGATTTTGATCATTCTTGCGATGATTCTGTGAGAATTTCCTCGGGTGTCCGTTTCACTGATTGAGAAAAGTCGTTCAGTTGCTCTACAACATCAATTCGGCGTAAGGTTTTGTAGATTTTAGTAACTCTGGTCAGTAAAGTTTTTATAAAATTATTACCATAACAACAGATAAAATACCCCTAATTTATACGACAAAATTTCACAGTAGCACAAGTAACACTAGCTTAAATTAACATTCTTGCATACACGAGAAAAATAGGATGGAACACTGTTGAAACCATCAAAAAAACTAACGATATGGTGTGCCAGTCGACCATTCACAGATTTTTGATAGTAGTTTAAGATTAAACATATTGGTTCAAACTTGGGAACCAACACGGCAAATATTAAGATTTTTAACAATTTCGCAAAAAAAGGAAAGCTATAGCAACAAGCAGTAGGTTTTTACAACGATCTACAACTGTTCTTTATGGAGGAAAAACCCGAATTTATACTCACAGTAGTCACCAAAGACCGAGTAAAACAGCAACGAAGAGAAAATTAGAAGAGCGTGAAATCAGTTGTTTCCTTTCAAACTGTGGAAGTTTAGATTCGACTCTATTTTCCCATAAGTCTAAGGAAACTTGAGACATGATGTTGATGGCTAGATGACATACGCAAAAAATCCGTTTTCACTTTTTTAATCAACCATCACAAGTATACAGTTACGGAAATTAAAAGAACCCTGTAAACGACTGGATGACGTGAGTTCCCTTGCGAGAATGTTTTTTCTTCTGGTAGTGAATTTCAGTCGTTAAAAGCTGCTATGATGAAAAATTTGTTCCCTGAGGTGGTTCTGATTGTTCTTACAGTTATTTTGTAGGGGTTTCCTTGCTAGTCGTTTCCTTGATTGGGAAAAATTCATCAGTTGCTGCTACAGCATCGATTCGGCTAAAGATGTTTTGTAAATTTTGTTCTCTCTGGCTTGCTTCAGTATCGAGAGTTGTAAGATTCAAAATTTTCAGACTGCTTAAATAGTTAACTTTGCGTATGGCTGGGAATAAACAGATGATATAAAAACAAAATTTTTCAAAGTTTTATTGATTATGTAATAAAATATATAAAACAATTACTCACAATGTGCGAGCTCAATATTCACAACTAATTTTTTAGCAAAAAATTACAGCTGCGTCTCCATATTAGTTAAAGACGAAAAATTTTTTGTTCACCGCCACAAACATCATGACATACAGCAGTTACTACAACAAGTCAATTTGTTTTGATATTCTTAGATGCCATTCGAAAAAATTTTACCGATCAGGAGGTGTCATCAATAGTAAAATTAGATATCCAGAAAACCCTAGCGTGCTTTATTTTTGACTTTTTTCAGCATAACACAGACCTCATTGAACATTCAAGAAAACAATTTTGTATAATTTTTGTAAAACAAATTTGGCAGATTAAAAATAATAATTTTGGGACACTGAATGGTATCATGGTAGGTTCATTTAAATAACAAACGATATTTCAAGCTTAACAATCCAAAAATGTTCGGTCATTTGAGATTTTTGGAAAGTTATTACAACTACTACAGATAGAATACCATTAGTTTATATCACAATAGCTGAGATTACAATAGTTTAAAATCAACTTTCATGTGTACACAGGTAAATTAGGATGGAGCATCAACGCTAAATCAACAAGGTTTTCAAACATCATCACACTTTCCAAACGAATAAAACGTTCCCACAATGCCAGTGACAACACAACAAAGAATCTCTTCAAAACATCCTACATTTACAGCATGTTTTCATGTTTTCAAATTATTCGAAGGTATTTTAGCTAGTTCACAATTCCCAAGTGCTTTGAAATCTTCATATAACACTCCTAATTTCAAAGCAGATGATAAATTGAATGTTGAGTGTTATCGTCCCGTATGTTTATTATCCAAGCTATCCTTAGTGTTTGAAAGGATACTGTATGATAAACTGTATGCCTTTGTTTCTAATTGCCTTTCATCCCGTCAATTTGGTTTTTTTCAGAAAAAAATCAGGCCAAACACGACTTCTTATTTTCTTACATGATTTAAACAAAACACTTGATAGAATGGTGACGTTTATGCCGTGTATTTGGATTTCTGCAAGGCTTTGGACAAGGTACCACATAACATTTTATTACAAAAATTACATAAATTTGGAATTGGGGGTGAGCTTTTGCTGTTAATAGCATCATATCTCAGTTCGCGCAAAAAGACCTAAAATCAACGGATGCTTCTCGATATTCTTGGATGTTTTAGCGGAGTGCCCCAGGGATCAATATTGGGACCCTATTTTTGTGTTATCTTTATGAACGACATGCCAAACTGCTGTCTGAAATCGGTTATGTTATGATTTGCAGATGACAGTAAATCAAATTAATTATGCTTAGACGGTCTTCAACGGATCTTGATTGTTGTATCGAATGGGCTTCAAATAACGGCATGCTTTTTAATGTTGCCAAAAGCGTCTTCATTCAATTTGGAAGTTATCCTACAAGACCAACCCAGTTTCGTTTGAAAATGGCTGATCAAGTAATTTCAGACAGTGTTTTGGTGAAGGAATCAGGAATACTGATTTTAAACAATTTGAAATGGGGTCCACATTTTGCGAAAAAAAATTGAAAATGCTACGCTATTTTCTCTTCCAATCGCCGGACTGTTCCATTTGCACTGCCAGAACAGTGAAAGTTAGGCTGATCAATTCTTATGTGTTCTCTTCTCTTTTTTACCGTTCAGCAATATGGTTCCCAAATGAAGGTGAGACATCATATCATGGAGGTGAGACAAGGAGTATCAGGTGAGCAAATAATCAAAGCTACCTTCTATGAAACTATCAATAACTGGTTTCAAGGACTTTCCAACGTAATACAAGTCTGAAAGGGCGAGACTTTTTCATCTGCTCAAAGCACACAGATTCACAGATACTTTTTGATCTCTACGCTCTTTTTTGACCTCTGGCGATCATTTTTTTCTTGAACGTTCGTTAGGTCATTCTATAGACAGTGAGTTGTACGTTTCAGATACCCATAATTTTCCGGTTTTGCTCTAAATCGGTTAATAATTTCGCTAGATCTAATTGCTTCCGGTAGTGAGCTTCAGTCGTTGATAGCCGCTATGATGAAAAAGTTGTTACCTGAGATGATTTTGATCATTCTTGCGATGATTTTGTGAGAATTTCCTCGGGTTTCCGTTTCACTGATTGATAAAAGTCGTTCAGTTGCTCTACAACATCAATTCGGCGTAAAGTTTTGTAGATTTTAGTCTCTCTGGTCAGTAAAGTTTTTATAAAATTATTACCATAACAACAGATAAAATACCCCTAATTTATACGACAAAATTTCACAGTAGCACAAGTAACACTAGCTTAAATTAACATTCTTGCATACACGAGAAAAATAGGATGGAACACTGTTGAAACCATCAAAAAAACTAACGATATGGTGTGCCAGTCGACCATTCACAGATTTTTGACAGTAGTTTAAGATTAAACATATTGGTTCAAACTTGGGAACCAACACGGCAAATATTAAGATTTTTAACAATTTCGCAAAAAAAGGAAAGCTATAGCAACAAGCAGTAGGTTTCTACAACGATCTACAACTGTTCTATATGGAGGAAAAACCCGAATTTATACTCACAGTAGTCACCAAAGGCCGAGTAAAATAGCAACAAAGAGAAAATTAGAAGAGCATGAAATCAGTTGTTTCCTTTCAAACTGTGGAAGTTTAGATTCGACTCAATTTCCCATAAGTCTAAGGAAACTTGAGACACGATGTTGATGGCTAGAAGACATACGCAAAAAATCCGTTTTCACTTTTTTAATCAACCATCACAAGTATACAGTTACGGAAAGTAAAAGAACCCTGTAAACGACTGGATGACGTGAGTTCCCTTGCGAGAATGTTTTTTCTTCTGGTAGTGAATTTCAGTCGTTAAAAGCTGCTATGATGAAAAATTTGTTCCCTGAGGTGGTTCTGATTGTTCTTACAATTATTTTGTAGGGGTTTCCTTGCTAGTCCGTTTCCTTGATTGGGAAAAATTCATCAGTTGCTGCTACAGCATCAATTCGGCTGAAGATTTTTTGTAAATTTTGTTCTCTCTGGCTTGCTTCAGTATCGAGAGTTGTAAGATTCAAAATTTTCAGACTGCTTAAATAGTTAATTTTGCGTATGGCTGAGAATAAACAGATGATATAAAAACAAAATTTTTCAAAGTTTTATTCATTATGTAATAAAATATATAAAACAATTACTCACAATGTGCGAGCTCAATATTCACAACTAATTTTTTAGCAAAAAATTACAGCTACGTCTCCATATTAGTTACAGACGAAAAATTTTTTGTTCACCGCCACAAACATCATGACATACAGCAGTTACTACAACAAGTCAATTTGTTTTGATATTCTTAGATGCCATTCGAAAAAATTTTACCGATCAGGAGGTGTCATCACTAGTAAAATTAGATATCCAGAAAACCCTAGCGTGCTTTATTTTTGACTTTTTTCAGCATAACACAGACCTCATTGAACATTCAAGAAAACAATTTTGTATAATTTTTGTAAAACAAATTTGGCAGATTAAAAATAATAATTTTGGGACACTGAATGGTATCACGGTAGGTTCATTTAAATAACAAACGATATTTCAAGCTTAACAATCCAAAAATGTTCGGTCATTTGAGATTTTTGGAAAGTTATTACAACTACTACAGATAGAATACCATTAGTTTATATCACAATAGCTGAGATTACAATAGTTTAAAATCAACTTTCATGTGTACACAGGTAAATTAGGATGGAGCATCAACGCTAAATCAACAAGGTTTTCAAACATCATCACACTTTCCAAACGAAGAAATCGTTCCCACAATGCCAGTGACAACACAACAAAGAATCTCTTCAAAACATCCTACATTTACAGCATGTTTTCATGTTTTCAAATTATTCGAAGTAATTTTAGCTAGTTCACAATTCCCAAGTGCTTTGAAATCTTCATATAACACTCCTAATTTCAAAGCAGATGATAAATTGAATGTTGAGTGTTATCGTCCCGTATGTTTATTATCCAAGCTATCCTTAGTGTTTGAAAGGATACTGTAAGATAAACTTTATGCCTTTGTTTCTAATTGCCTTTCATCCCGTCAAATTGGTTTTTTTCGGAAAAAAATCAGGCCAAACACGACTTCTTATTTTCTTTCATTATTTAAACAAAACACTTAATAGAATGGTGACGTTTATGCCGTGTATTTGGATTTCTGCAAGGCTTTGGACAAGGTACCACATAACATTTTATTACAAAAATTACATAAATCTCGATATTCTTGGATGTTTTAGCGGAGTGCCCCAGGGATCAAAATTGGGACCCTATTTTTGTGTTATCTTTATGAACGACATGCCAAACTGCTGTCTGAAATCGGTTATGTTATGATTTGCAGATGACAGTAAATCAAATTAATTATGCTAAGACGGTCTTCAACGGATCTTGATTGTTGTATCGAATGGGCTTCAAATAACGGCATGCTTTTTAATGTTGCCAAAAGCGTCTTCATTCAATTTGGAAGTTATCCTACAAGACCAACCCAGTTTCGTTTGAAAATGGCTGATCAAGTAATTTCAGACAGTGTTTTGGTGAAGGAATCAGGAATACTGATTTTAAACAATTTGAAATGGGGTCCACATTTTGCGAAAAAAAATTGAAAATGCTACGCTATTTTCTCTTCCAATCGCCGGACTGTTCCATTTGCACTGCCAGAACAGTGAAAGTTAGGCTGATCAATTCTTATGTGTTCTCTTCTCTTTTTTACCGTTCAGCAATATGGTTCCCAAATGAAGGTGAGACATCATATCATGGAGGTGAGACAAGGAGTATCAGGTGAGCAAATAATCAAAGCTACCTTCTATGAAACTATCAATAACTGGTTTCAAGGACTTTCCAACGTAATACAAGTCTGAAAGGGCGAGACTTTTTCATCTGCTCAAAGCACACATATTTACAGATACTTTTTGATCTCTACGCTCTTTTTTGACCTCTGGCGATCATTTTTTTCTTGAACGTTCGTTAGGTCATTCTATAGACAGTGAGTTGTACGTTTCAGATACCCATAATTTTCCGGTTTTGCTTTAAATCGGTTAATAATTTCGCTAGATCTAATTGCTTCCGGTAGTGAACTTCAGTCGTTGATAGCCGCTATGATGAAAAAGTTGTTACCTGAGATGATTTTGATCATTCTTGCGATGATTTTGTGAGGATTTCCTCGGGTGTCCGTTTCACTGATTGAGAAAAGTCGTTCAGTTGCTACTACAACATCAATTCGGCGTAAAGTTTTGTAGATTTTAGTCTCTCTGGTCAGTAAAGTTTTTATAAAATTATTACCATAACAACAGATAAAATACCCCTAATTTATACGACAAAATTTCACAGTAGCACAAGTAACACTAGCTTAAATTAACATTCTTGCATACACGAGAAAAATAGGATGGAACACTGTTGAAACCATCAAAAAAACTAACGATATGGTGTGCCAGTCGACCATTCACAGATTTTTGATAGTAGTTTAAGATTAAACATATTGGTTCAAACTTGGGAACCAACACGGCAAATATTAAGATTTTTAACAATTTCGCAAAAAAAGGAAAGCTATAGCAACAAGCAGTAGGTTTCTACAACGATCTACAACTGTTCTTTATGGAGGAAAAACCCGAATTTATACTCACAGTAGTCACCAAAGACCGAGTAAAATAGCAACGAAGAGAAAATTAGAACAGCATGAAATCAGTTGTTTCCTTTCAAACTGTGGAAGTTTAGATTCGACTCAATTTCCCATAAGTCTAAGGAAACTTGAGACACGATGTTGATGGCTAGAAGACATACGCAAAAAATCCGTTTTCACTTTTTTAATCAACCATCACAAGTATACAGTTTCGGAAAGTAAAAGAACCCTGTAAACGACTGGATGACGTGAGTTCCCTTGCGAGAATGTTTTTTCTTCTGGTAGTGAATTTCAGTCGTTAAAAGCTGCTATGATGAAAAATTTGTTCCCTGAGGTGGTTCTGATTGTTCTTACAATTATTTTGTAGGGGTTTCCTTGCTAGTCCGTTTCCTTGATTGGGAAAAATTCATCAGTTGCTGCTACAGCATCAATTCGGCTGAAGATTTTTTGTAAATTTTGTTCTCTCTGGCTTGCTTCAGTATCGAGAGTTGTAAGATTCAAAATTTTCAGACTGCTTAAATAGTTAATTTTGCGTATGGCTGAGAATAAACAGATGATATAAAAACAAAATTTTTCAAAGTTTTATTCATTATGTAATAAAATATATAAAACAATTACTCACAATGTGCGAGCTCAATATTCACAACTAATTTTTTAGCAAAAAATTACAGCTACGTCTCCATATTAGTTACAGACGAAAAATTTTTTGTTCACCGCCACAAACATCATGACATACAGCAGTTACTACAACAAGTCAATTTGTTTTGATATTCTTAGATGCCATTCGAAAAAATTTTACCGATCAGGAGGTGTCATCAATAGTAAAATTAGATATCCAGAAAACCCTAGCGTGCTTTATTTTTGACTTTTTTCAGCATAACACAGACCTCATTGAACATTCAAGAAAACAATTTTGTATAATTTTTGTAAAACAAATTTGGCAGATTAAAAATAATATTTTTGGGACACTGAATGGTATCATGGTAGGTTCATTTAAATAACAAACGATATTTCAAGCTTAACAATCCAAAAATGTTCGGTCATTTGAGATTTTTGGAAAGTTATTACAACTACTACAGATAGAATACCATTAGTTTATATCACAATAGCTGAGATTACAATAGTTTAAAATCAACTTTCATGTGTACACAGGTAAATTAGGATGGAGCATCAACGCTAAATCAACAAGGTTTTCAAACATCATCACACTTTCCAAACAAAGAAATCGTTCCCACAATGCCAGTGACAACACAACAAAGAATCTCTTCAAAACATCCTACATTTACAGCATGTTTTCATGTTTTCAAATTATTCGAAGTAATTTTAGCTAGTTCACAATTCCCAAGTGCTTTGAAATCTTCATATAACACTCCTAATTTCAAAGCAGATGATAAATTGAATGTTGAGTGTTATCGTCCCGTATGTTTATTATCCAAGCTATCCTTAGTGTTTGAAAGGATACTGTATGATAAACTTTATGCCTTTGTTTCTAATTGCCTTTCATCCCGTCAATTTGGTTTTTTTCAGAAAAAAATCAGGCCAAACACGACTTCTTATTTTCTTACATGATTTAAACAAAACACTTGATAGAATGGTGACGTTTATGCCGTGTATTTGGATTTCTGCAAGGCTTTGGACAAGGTACCACATAACATTTTATTACAAAAATTACATAAATTTGGAATTGGGGGTGAGCTTTTGCTGTTAATAGCATCATATCTCAGTTCGCGCAAAAAGACTTAAAATCAACGGATGCTTCTCGATATTCTTGGATATTTTAGCGGAGTGCCCCAGGGATCAATATTGGGACCCTATTTTTGTGTTATCTTTATGAACGACATGCCAAACTGCTGTCTGAAATCGGTTATGTTATGATTTGCAGATGACAGTAAATCAAATTAATTATGCTTAGACGGTCTTCAACGGATCTTGATTGTTGTATCGAATGGGCTTCAAATAACGGCATGCTTTTTAATGTTGCCAAAAGCGTCTTCATTCAATTTGGAAGTTATCCTACAAGACCAACCCAGTTTCGTTTGAAAATGGCTGATCAAGTAATTTCAGACAGTGTTTTGGTGAAGGAATCAGGAATACTGATTTTAAACAATTTGAAATGGGGTCCACATTTTGCGAAAAAAAATTGAAAATGCTACGCTATTTTCTCTTCCAATCGCCGGACTGTTCCATTTGCACTGCCAGAACAGTGAAAGTTAGGCTGATCAATTCTTATGTGTTCTCTTCTCTTTTTTACCGTTCAGCAATATGGTTCCCAAATGAAGGTGAGACATCATATCATAGAGGTGAGACAAGGAGTATCAGGTGAGCAAATAATCAAAGCTACCTTCTATGAAACTATCAATAACTGGTTTCAAGGACTTTCCAACGTAATACAAGTCTGAAAGGGCGAGACTTTTTCATCTGCTCAAAGCACACATATTTACAGATACTTTTTGATCTCTACGCTCTTTTTTGACCTCTGGCGATCATTTTTTTCTTGAACGTTCGTTAGGTCATTCTATAGACAGTGAGTTGTACGTTTCAGATACCCATAATTTTCCGGTTTTGCTTTAAATCGGTTAATAATTTCGCTAGATCTAATTGCTTCCGGTAGTGAGCTTCAGTCGTTGATAGCCGCTATGATGAAAAAGTTGTTACCTGAGATGATTTTGATCATTCTTGCGATGATTCTGTGAGAATTTCCTCGGGTGTCCGTTTCACTGATTGAGAAAAGTCGTTCAGTTGCTCTACAACATCAATTCGGCGTAAGGTTTTGTAGATTTTAGTCTCTCTGGTCAGTAAAGTTTTTATAAAATTATTACCATAACAACAGATAAAATACCCCTAATTTATACGACAAAATTTCACAGTAGCACAAGTAACACTAGCTTAAATTAACATTCTTGCATACACGAGAAAAATAGGATGGAACACTGTTGAAACCATCAAAAAAACTAACGATATGGTGTGCCAGTCAACCATTCACAGATTTTTGATAGTAGTTTAAGATTAAACATATTGGTTCAAACTTGGGAACCAACACGGCAAATATTAAGATTTTTAACAATTTCGCAAAAAAAGGAAAGCTATAACAACAAGCAGTAGGTTTCTACAACGATCTACAACTGTTCTTTATGGAGGAAAAACCCGAATTTATACTCACAGTAGTCACCAAAGACCGAGTAAAATAGCAACGAAGAGAAAATTAGAAGAGCGTGAAATCAGTTGTTTCCTTTCAAACTGTGGAAGTTTAGATTCGACTCTATTTTCCCATAAGTCTAAGGAAACTTGAGACACGATGTTGATGGCTAGATGACATACGCATAAAATCCGTTTTCATTTTTTTAATCAACCATCACAAGTATACAGTTACGGAAATTAAAAGAACCCTGTAAACGACTGGATGACGTGAGTTCCCTTGCGAGAATGTTTTTTCTTCTGGTAGTGAATTTCAGTCGTTAAAAGCTGCTATGATGAAAAAATTGTTCCCTGAGGTGGTTCTGATTGTTCTTACAGTTATTTTGTAGGGGTTTCCTTGCTAGTCGTTTCCTTGATTGGGAAAAATTCATCAGTTGCTGCTACAGCATCGATTCGGCTAAAGATGTTTTGTAAATTTTGTTCTCTCTGGCTTGCTTCAGTATCGAGAGTTGTAAGATTCAAAATTTTCAGACTGCTTAAATAGTTAACTTTGCGTATGGCTGGGAATAAACAGATGATATAAAAACAAAATTTTTCAAAGTTTTATTGATTATGTAATAAAATATATAAAACAATTACTCACAATGTGCGAGCTCAATATTCACAACTAATTTTTTAGCAAAAAATTACAGCTACGTCTCCATATTAGTTACAGACGAAAATTTTTTTGTTCACCGCATCATGACATACAGCAGTTACTACAACAAGTCAATTTGTTTTGATATTCTTAGATGCCATTCGAAAAAATTTTACCGATCAGGAGGTGTCATCAATAGTAAAATTAGATATCCAGAAAACCCTAGCGTGCTTTATTTTTGACTTTTTTCAGCATAACACAGACCTCATTGAACATTCAAGAAAACAATTTTGTATAATTTTTGTAAAACAAATTTGGCAGATTAAAAATAATAATTTTGGGACACTGAATGGTATCATGGTAGGTTCATTTAAATAACAAACGATATTTCAAGCTTAACAATCCAAAAATGTTCGGTCATTTGAGATTTTTGGAAAGTTATTACAACTACTACAGATAGAATACCATTAGTTTATATCACAATAGCTGAGATTACAATAGTTTAAAATCAACTTTCATGTGTACACAGGTAAATTAGGATGGAGCATCAACGCTAAATCAACAAGGTTTTCAAACATCATCACACTTTCCAAACGAAGAAATCGTTCCCACAATGCCAGTGACAACACAACAAAGAATCTCTTCAAAACATCCTACATTTACAGCATGTTTTCATGTTTTCAAATTATTCGAAGGTATTTTAGCTAGTTCACAATTCCCAATTGCTTTGAAATCTTCATATAACACTCCTAATTTCAAAGCAGATGATAAATTGAATGTTGAGTGTTATCGTCCCGTATGTTTATTATCCAAGCTATCCTTAGTGTTTGAAAGGATACTGTATGATAAACTTTATGCCTTTGTTTCTAATTGCCTTTCATCCCGTCAAATTGGTTTTTTTCGGAAAAAAATCAGGCCAAACACGACTTCTTATTTTCTTACATGATTTAAACAAAACACTTGATAGAATGGTGACGTTTATGCCGTGTATTTGGATTTCTGCAAGGCTTTGGACAAGGTACCACATAACATTTTATTACAAAAATTACATAAATTTGGAATTGGGGGTGAGCTTTTGCTGTTAATAGCATCATATCTCAGTTCGCGCAAAAAGACCTAAAATCAACGGATGCTTCTCGATATTCTTGGATGTTTTAGCGGAGTGCCCCAGGGATCAATATTGGGACCCTATTTTTGTGTTATCTTTATGAACGACATGCCAAACTGCTGTCTGAAATCGGTTATGTTATGATTTGCAGATGACAGTAAATCAAATTAATTATGCTTAGACGGTCTTCAACGGATCTTGATTGTTGTATCGAATGGGCTTCAAAAATGTTGCCATTTATCATACAAGACCAACCCCGTTTTGTTTGAAATTGGCTGATCAAGTAATTTCAGACAGTGTTTCGATGAAGGATTGAGGAATACTGATTTCAAACAATTTGAAATGGGGTCCACATTTTGCATTAAAAAAAATGCTAAGCTACTTTCTCTTCCAATCGCCCGACTGTTCCATTTGCACTGCCCAGAACAGTGAAAGTTAGGCTAATCAAATATTATGTGTTTTCTTCTCTTTTTTACTGTTCAGCAATATGA
Source organism: Symsagittifera roscoffensis (assembly GCF_963678635.1). Lineage (NCBI taxonomy): Eukaryota > Metazoa > Xenacoelomorpha > Acoela > Convolutidae > Symsagittifera > Symsagittifera roscoffensis. Next base: position 17,449,162 of record NC_087062.1, on the reverse strand, counting down.
TTTCCAAATGAAGGTGAGACAAAGAGTATCGAACAACTTCAATCCCGTGTCACCAAGTGGATAACGAGCGGTGACACAAGGGAACGACTAATAAAATTCAAACTATTGCCAGTTTCACAAAACCTCGAGTACCTAGATTTAGTGCTTTTAACTCACTTTTGAACGGGAAACAAAATTTCGAGTTTTGAATTTTTGTGAGTCTGAAATATGATGTTGGTTACAACTTGAGATCATCTGAGAAACCCTTATTCCAAATATCACAGGCACGACGAAAAGAAATACGAAAAAAGTTTTTCAATAGGTGCTGTAAATTTGCCAATGAGTTAGATTCGAATAACGACATAAAGGTGTTTGAAGAGCTAGATAGTTTAAAGTAAACTGAAAAGTTACATGTTTGAAATGCATAGATAAATCTTTCGTGTTTATTTTCATTGTCATTTTTGGACAACTAAGATAGATATATTACCACTTTTACTACTATTACTACTACTACTACTACTACTACTACTACTACTACTACTACTACTACTACTACTACTACTACTACTACACTATAGAAAGAAAAAGTACCGTTCCAAAAACTAAATATCAATCGAGCGCTATATCATCACTTTTTGATAAATTCTCATCTATGGCTTGTCTAACAAACCGACCTATAACTAAAAAACAAAATTTTTATACTTCACACTAAAAAGAAACAATTTAGTAAAACAAAAATGTAATTTTTTGCGGCAAATCTCAATATTAAAAACCCAATAACAAACTCAGCTCAAACAAGACTATCACAATCTCTGGATCATACTTACCACCAACAACAACCCAGTAGAAATTTACACTTTTGGCATTTTTCATGACAAAAGTATATCAAAATATATCTCTTTAAAAATTACCCATTTTCTAACAAAGTAAACGAAATGATTTGAAGTAATTAATGGATGGATCAAAAAAGATGAGCAAAATCACTTCTCAAAAGATGAAGAAAAATGTTGTAACAAAAACAATAACAACCACAAAAACCTGATCAAAGGAATTACCAATGGTATAATGACAATGAGACTGATGAGGTACTGAACAAGGAATTTTTCCATCATATTTACACTTACCAAAATTGAATCACAAAAACTAAATCATCCAACGAATCAAACTTTTACACCACCAACCCATAATATACAAACACAAAATCTAGAAACATACCCAAAACTACATATCTCAAACAATGAAAATTGCAAAATCACTACCATATTACATAAAACATGTTACGAGAAATTCACTCACAAATATCACTCAAATGAACAAAACAGCACAATCAACCATGATGAGAATGAATCCATAATTTTTGTGTAGGTCATCATTCACATCAAACAAAATTCTCATCCGAACTTGAATACTCAGTCGAAGTTCATTTAAATGCTATTACAGCAAAACAAATTTAATTTTAGAAGCAGTACCTATAAACACACCCATTTAACAGAATTGTATTCAAAGACGTATATCACTAGGTCAAATCTTACACGACGGTTCAACTCAAAGATGGTTTTTGTTTTACAAACAGAAGTAAAATCAGATTGGAAAAAAATTACAAAAATGTTCAAAAACGTTCAATTAAAAAATGAACAAACGGCATCAAAGAGATTAATGTAACGAAATCCGTAGATTAATAGATCAACTATTTAAATGACTCGCTGTTGAAGAAGAAACAATAGTAACAAGAGCGTTTTCTTTAAACGCACATGAATATAGAAACACAAAAACTACAAAAAATCTTAACGATGGCCTTTACACCAAAATTACGCAAATTAGCAACAAAAAACGCATCACATATTCTCCAATCAGTGAACCAGATATTTATTTTGCAAAACGTGAAGACAAACTAGGGCAAGCAGTAACTACATTGCATTTTTTTAAAAAAGAGAAAATGTCAAATTTCAATGTTTATTAGACTTTCAGACAACCACTTCACGTATGAGTGCAAGACTCAGAAAATGAAATAGCAGGAAAAATTAAATTAACACTCAAGATATACGAGAAAAACACGAAAATCAAAGGAAAATCCTCATTGCAAAAAGTGTGATTTTGAAGACAATAAGGACACAGTATCACCGCATGTAGGCAAAAACTACAAGAGAAAAAAAATAGCCTCAAAAACCAATGTAGAAACAATTATCAAAATCTAAATCCAAACTTATAAGAAACAACGCGTAAATTAAAAAAACCTATACATTCACAAGGTAGAGTCAGGATACTTTTGAAAAAACTTGAACACTACGAAATAACCTCACAATCGAAACAAAGAACAAGTACTCAAAGGCAACACATTTATCTATCCCAATATCATTCGACGAAAGAAGAATCCCTAAAATTAGTGCTTGACGCAAAACACTTAAACTCACCTATAGATTAATCAAAATGCAATAACCAATAAACCAATCCAAGTAATGCTTACAAAGATCATTGGAAAAAACTACACTGCAGCTGATATGAATAGTACATAGAAGCAAATACCTCTAGACGAGCAGCCACATTAATGACGCTTTTAGTTTTCGGTAATCAGCCATACCATAGGATATTTTGAGCACTAATCTCAAGGAAAGTGGTAATCACATACGTAAACGACGTGCTTATGCAACCACAATCAAATTGAATTTTTTGCAGTTTTAGAAAAACACCATCACATAATACAAGCAGAAAAAATGAAAGCAGCACCAATTAAATCTCATGTTTTCTCACCGAAATTTTATTGTGTAGAATATAAAGTCAAAAGAACAAGCACAACAACTTTGAGATCAAGGTTAAACGCTGTTTTTGAAAGTACAATTATCATTCAGAAGAAAAAAAATCCAAGAAAATCTGTAAAAGTTAAATTTTTTAGGTAAACATGGTTCAGAAATTTCTCAAACCGCAGATCATTTTAAAACATCCTACATCAATAAAAAATCTTTGAATGGACATTTGAACACCAAAAAAAGGGATGAGACTGGAACATTCAAAAGTGAACAACTTTCAAACACGATTGTTGTTCCTAACCGACCACTACTTTCAACATTCACAAAAAAATTAGGATGAATTTGATTGATTAGACTTTTTTATTGCTAAAAAGTCCTTATGTAAATATTACATCAAAATTTGATGAATGAAAGATTCTTCCATCATTACATCAGTCGGAATAGGCGCAGCACGTTTACAGTCACATCAAGAAACAAAACAGATAAACCTCATTTCCGCGGAACCAAGAATATTCACTAAAGCAGAATAAAAAACCTCCAAACTAATGAGACAATGAACAGCTATCAAATATACATTAACAGAATATGGAATTTTAATTCTTCGATCAAAACCTCCAACAGTCTTGTTTGCCGACCATAATCCAAAAATATTTCTTTTTACACAAAGTCAAACCCAAATCATAGAGTATATAGACTTCAATTAATTTTAATAAAATTTCCCAACCTCCAACCTCCACATAGTCTGGACAGCAGGAAAAAATCTTGCCCTGGAAAAAACTCTAAGCAGAAATACACCACCAGAATTGAAGGAGCATCTGACTCAGATTATAATCAAATAACAAAATTGAGAACGTTTTCCACTATGATTAGAATGTCAAAACAATCATTTTTAAGTTGATCTAACAAATAAAAGCGCATTTAAATCTATTCCGTATAATTCATAATGAAAAAAACGGATTGAAAAATTGTTCATTTGAATATAAATCCTAAAAATTTATTTTTGGTAAGAAAAAAACATGCTTTCAAATTTTCCGTTTGTAATATGTGATGGAGTTTTTCTAAAACTGTTGGCTTTTTTTGTTTTGTTAAGTACTGGACTACCTTTTTGCTTAAGACTTGTGTTCAAATTATCTTACCCATAAATACTAAAAAGCTGCTGTTTTTATGGATATTCCATAGGATGATCGTTCAAAATTTTATTGCTGATTATTAGGCGAAATGTATCAAGCGTCATGACTGCTTGTCAAGAAGCATTTGGTTATATGCGCTATTCATATCAGCTGTAGTGTTATAAATTACTGTGATCCTTCTAAGTCCTTCTTGGGTTGAATTGTCGGTCAATTGCGTTTTGATTCATCTATAGGTGAGTTTAAGTGTTTTGCGTCAAGCAATACTTTTAAGAAATCTTCTTCCGCTAAATGATAACTGGGTTGATAAAATTGACGTGTTCAAGTTTCCGTTTTTTGCTTACACGTGAGATTATTTCCTAGTGTTCAAGTATTTCTAAAAGTCTGGCTCCTTGTAAATTGCATCTGGCTCTCGTGTAAGTCATAATACTGAATGAAAATTTACTTCATTACACTTTGGTGCGCCAAATATCTTAAAGTATTTTGATAACAAATTTGCTAATTGTTGATATTCATCTGAAATTATTTGTGAATGTTGAGAAATAAAGTTAGATAAATATTTTTGTTGTTCTGTTGTGTATTTTGATTTTTGAAATGTGGATTTAAAGCTTGGGGTTCTGGCAAATTAGGCGGTATTTTTCTTTTTAGTTCTTTAATTAAATTTTCATAGGTAATTGTTCATCGAGTCTGGGATATGTGATTTTGTGTGACTTTTTTGACTTTCTAATAAAGAAAATGTCAAAGTTTTTTTGTTTTTGTTGAGGTGCTGTAGTAGTTGCATTTTGGTGTATTTGACTGATTTTTTCTTGATTTGTTGTTTGTTGTGGTATATGTGTTATATCTATTGGTTGAAATTTTTTTTTCATCTGCATTGGTATCAAGTTGGTCTTTTTGATAATAAACTGAGTGAAGGGCAGTTTCATATTCATCTTCATTTTTTAACATGCTAATCAAAAATGTAGTTTCGGTTTAACTGACATCTTTTTTGTCTGAACTAATACAGTATGTATGATTTATTTAAAGATCTGGTGTTCCATTCAGTTCTGTTCCTGTGGGGTCAGAAGCTTTTCCAGGTTGAGTTTGTACTTGATTTTTTGTCGTTTTTTTGATGTGCTGCTTCTATGGTCTAGATATGGTCAATTTCAAATCTGCAAAAAAATTTGATGAGATAGGTTAGAAAAATTTCGAGATGATCTATTATTATAGCTATTATTTCTACTTCTATAAATGATCAGTTTTGTTATTGTAACAATTGTTTCAGTAATTTTTAGAAAAACTATTTCAATAATCTGATATAATGAGTTAGAAAAATGTGATGATTTAGAACTAATAATTTAGCAAAAAAAAATACAATATTCACGAAAAACACTACCATCCATTTGCAACTACAACAGAAAGAAAAATTTCTTATTAAAGTTACTGAAACAATTATTATAATAAGAAAACTGATTATAAGAAAGTTCTATTTTTTTAGAAGTAGAAATATTAGCTATAATAATAGATCTTCTCGAAGTTTTTCTAAATCATCACATCAAAATAATTCTAAATCATCAATCTCTATTGCGTTTATTCCAATAGTTTCGAGAATATTTATTTGAGTGGTTTCTGTTTCGGTCAATCGAGAATAATCAATTTCTCTTGAAATTCGAATCAAAATTTCTGTTTGATTTTGATCGTGAATAACAATTTCCATATTGGTTTTTGCGGCTTTTAGACGGCTATATCTGTTTTGTGTGGCTTAAGACGAATTTTCTATATTATTTACTATTTAAATATGATTTAAATAGTAATAATTATATTATTTAAATATTTACTAAATTTTAATATTTACTTCTGATAAACAGAATTATTTGGTTATCTGGCTTTTGGCAGTCGATTAGATTCAATTTAGTTTTTGTCCATATGCGGCGATACTGTGTCTGTATTGTCTACAATAATAACACCAATTTTTAAGTTAGGGCTATTTTTTTATAGTTTGGGTTTTTTCGCATCTGTTAAGCATTTGTGTAACTGATTCCGCTAATTCATTTTTTTTCTGATTCCTGTACAAGATATGTAAGTGAATTGGTTGTCTGAATAATTGAAACAAAATGTAAATTAAAATTTTTTTCCTTCTGTTTTTCTCTGTGGTTTCTGCTTGCTCTTTTTGACTACAAGTTTTCCAAAAACAATATCTGGTTCACGGATAGAACAAGATTGAGATGTTTCTTTCTCTTTTGCTCTTTGGCGTAATTGTCGTAGTAGTCATCATTATAATTTATTTTGATTTTTCTTCTATTTTGATAATCATGTGCGTTTAACGTATCTGCATTTCTTTCTAGTGTCTTAATTATTTCAGCGAAATGTGTAGTTGTTTTGTTTATTAGTCTTTGGATATCGTTACATAAAACTCTCTGATGCAGTTTGTGTCTTTTTCAATCGAAGAATTCTTAAAAATCTTGTGTAAAAGTTTTCCAATCTGGTTTTAGTACTTTTAGTAAAACTGAAAACAATTTTCTGGTGAAAGGGCCTGTTAATCCAATCATTTGTTCTGGGTCTATAGTTAAATTTAGTTTTGCAATGAACCAAGTTCTATGTTCTGGGCCGATAATTAAATTTAATTTTGCTTTGAATCCCATTTTGTGTTCTGGGCCTAAAATTAAACTTAGAATTGCTTCAACTTTCGAATAAACTCCGAGAGTATTCAGGGTCTGTTCCTTTGAAAATTATGAGGGATTTGATTGATGTTATTAATCATATACCCGTAAGTTATAATTTGATCATCATTTGGAGTGATTCTGCTGTGTTAGGTATTTTGAAGTTTGTGAGTTGATTTCTGCTATTATCATTTTGTAAGTATTATGGTAGTGGTATTTCATTTTTCATTGTTTCAAGTTGGTAGCTTTGGATGTGTAATGGTTTTTGTGTTTGTATATTATGGCTGGGTAGTGTAAAATTTTTTGTTTCATTGTATTCTTAATTTTTTGCAATTCATTCTTTGATGCGTCTAAAATGGTGCAAAAAAGTATTGTTGATAATTTTTATCTGGCTGATCGCCATTCTGCCATTGGCTTTCTTTTGAACAGACTTGTGTGGTTGATAAGGATTTTTGTGAAAAAACTCTTCATCTTCAGAGAAACGGTTTAGATTATTCCTATTGAATCGTTCAATAAACACATCGAATTGTTTATTTTATTGGAGAATTGGGCATTTTTCAAAGTGATTTGTTGGTATGGTCTTCTTATAATGAAAACTGACTACTTTCAATTTGTTCTTTTGGGTTATTGTTGACAAAAATTATGATCCAGAGATTGTGATTGTCTTGTTTCAACTGGGTTTGACATTGGGTTATTAAAGTTCTTATTTGCAAAAAAAAAATTGCATTGTTTCAGGTTGGTGGCTTTCTTCGGTGTGTATTGGATGTTGTGTTTGTATATTACGGCTGAATGTTGAAAAGTTTTGTTTCTTTGGAAACCTACTTGTTTGTAATTCATTCTTTGGTCGGTCTAAACATGATGAAAATATAATATTTTTAAAAATATCATCTGATTTATCGCCATTCTACCATTGGTTTTTCTTTTGCTCAGATTTGTGTCGTTGGTAATTACTTTTGTGAAAAAATTCTTCATCTTCAGAGAAACGGTTTCAATTATTCCTTTTGAATTGTTCAATAAACACTTCGAATTGTTCATTTTGTTGGAGAATTGGGCATTTTTCGAAATGATTTGTTTGTATGGTCTTCTTATCATGAAATCTGACCATTTTCAATTTGGTCTTGTGGGTTAAAGTTGACAATAAGTATTATCCAGAGATTGTGATTGTCTTGTTTCAACTGGGTTTTATATTGGGTTATTAAAACTACCAATTGCAAAAAAAATTAAATTTAATTTGCAAAATGGTTTTTCATTTTTTTGTCTTTTACTGAAATTTTGTTTTCAGGTTACAGGTCAGTATGTTTGACAGTCCATAGACGAATAATAACCAAAAAAAATTGACTAGCTGTCAATTTTTTTCGATTGTTCAAAAGGTGATTTTTAGTGTTTAGTTTTGTAAAGGTAGAATGTACTGGTGAGATGCTTTGACTTGTTGTCACTGACACTGTGAGAACTTTTTCTTCGTATGCAAATTGTTTTGGTGGTTGAATATTTTTTTGATTTAGCGTTGTTTTTCTTAAATATCTTGTGTATGCATGAAAATTGAAATTAAACAAGTGTTACCTAATCTTTTGTTAATTGTTGTTTTATATTTTAGTTTTGTTGTATCGGTTCTTAAGGGGATAACTTTCAAAAATCTCTATCGAATGAAATTGTTTGGATTGCTGAGCCTAAGATATCAAGTGGTATTTGGATGAGCAAATCATGATACTAATCAGGGTTAGTATGTTCAGGTTTAGTATTATCAAAATGATAGCTTTTATCTAACAAAATCGTGTCTTCGTCACAAACTATACAAAAATGTTTTCTTGAATATTCTATTGTCTAATTCATGCTGAAAGTAGTCGACTATAAACCATGCAAAATTATTTTGGAGATCAATTATTTTTACTTATAGACAATCAAATATTAATAATTTTTACAAATGATGATACTTCCGTGTCGGTGAGTTGTTCGCGAATTGCATCTAAAAAATTTGAAAATACATAAATTTCAGTTGTTACTGCTGTATGACGTAATGTTTGTGGTGGTGATACAAAAAATTACGCCTGTCTCTAACATAGAGACATAGCTGTAATTTTTTGAATAAACATTATTTGTGAATTTTGAGTTTGTACGCTGAGTTTTCTTTCACATAATCTATAAAAAATTTTGAAAAACTAATTCAAGGTCTTTTTCTGTCTTTTTCAGTTTTTTTAAAGTTTTCCAATTTTTTTTGATCTGGTGACTGATTTTCAATTCTCATTATTCCCTACTCTCAATAAACGGCTGTTACCTTTTTGAAACAGGCTTAATAAAACCTGTCCGCTTGATGGGCCACTAAAGTGAGTGAAAATTTTACTTGGATTGGTTTATCGGCCAATTGCATTTTGATTCATTTATAGGTGAGTTGAAGTTTTTTTGCGTAGAGCACTAAATTAAGGGACTCTTCGTTTGCTTAAGCAGAATTGGGTTGATAAATGTCTTGCTTTTAAGTTACTATTCTTCGCTTAGGCGAGGTTATTTCGTAGTGTTCAAATGTTTCTAAAAGTCTATTGTTTTCACCTGGTTAATGTATAGGTACCTTACTTGCGCGTTGTTTCTTATAAATTGTTTCTGACTCTCATGGAAGTCGTATTGAGGAATGAACTTTTCTACAACAAACTTTGATGCGACATATACCTTAGGACACTTTGACAAAAAAGTGTGAATGTTGAAAAAATAATCATAGATAAATGTTTTTTTTTGTAGGTTAAATAAGGGGATTTCTGGAAAATTGTCGGTATTTCGTTTTAGTTCTTTAAAAAATTATAAATTCTTTCGACTTTCTAAAAGTGATAATGTCAGAATGATTTCTTTTTGTGGAGGTGCTGTAGTACTTGCATTTTGGTAAATTTGACTGGTTTTTTCTTGATTTGTTGTTTTTTGTGGTTATGTGTGTTATATCTGTTAATTGAAATCTGTCTTTTTCATCTGCATTGCTATCAACCTGGTCTTTTCGATAATCAACTGAGTGAAAGAGAGTTTCATATTCATGTTCAATTTCTAAGATGTTGATCATAGATGTAATTTCGGTTTCACTGTCATCTTTATTGTTTGGAATATTACAATATTTACGATTGAATTGAAAAACTGATATTTCATTTATTTCTTCTCCTGGAGGGTTAATAATTAGTTCCGGTTGAATTTGTACTTGATTTATTTGTCATTGACATTTTTGTTTGATGCTTCTATGGTCCTGATATGATCAATTTCAATTCTACAAAATATTTTGAGGTGGTGATTTTGAAAAAATTTGAGATGATCTATTATAATAGCTTTAACTATTTTTCTATAAATTTTCGAATTTTCGGGTGAGCTATTTTTATTATTCCTATGCTTATAATTACTGTTTTTCAACAATTTCCTTTGCCGTTATTTCAAAGTGTCGAGAGCGGTTAATCGTGTAGTTTCTATTTCAATTAATTGAGTATGATCAATTTCTGCTGAAAATCGGTTAATTACTTCTGTTTGATTTTGATCAAGTATAACAATTTCCATATTGGCTATTGCGGCTATTGGACGGCTATATCCGTTTGTGGGGAAAAAGATGAATTTCTTATATCCGAAAGTCCTCCTCGAAAGTTTTTGTTCTATGGCGATTGTATTCTGCTGCAGTTATAAATGAATGGTAATGGTTTTGCTGAACTACGATTAGTTTGTATAATTTTGTTTGCTAAATTTTGATATTTTTCCAAGTATTGATAAACAGATTCATTTGATTATCTGGCTTTTGGCAGTCAATTTCAATCAATTTAATTTTTGTCCATATCCGACGAAAATGTGTCCTTATCATCTAAAACAATTACACAGTTTTTGAAAGAGGGTTTCTTTTAATTTTTTTTCTAGTGAGTATTTGTGTAATTTTTTCTGCTAATTTAGTTTCTTTTTCGTGTATATGATATATATGTGAAGTAGTTTTCTGAAAGTTTGAAACAAATTATAACTTTAAAATTTTTTTCTGTTTTTCTTGTGGTTTCTACTTGCTCTATTTGTCTACAAGCTTTCGTAAAACAATATCTGGTTCATGGTTAGAGAAAAAATATCATATTTTTTGCGTAATTGTGGTGTTGTGTCACCAATATGATTTATATCGTTTTTTTTCTAATCATGGGTGTTTAACGAGTATGGGTTTCTTACTAGTGTTTTAATCCTTACAGCGAGTTGTGTAATTGCTTTCTTTGGTAGCCTACGGATGTCGTTACATAAAAAATTTTAATGTAGACTTTTTGAGCTGCTTCATCGAGTGTGATTTGTATTAGTGCTGTACGTCTATGAATCCAATTCTGATGACGGGTTGTATTTATATCTTCCGGGCGTATAACTAAATTAAGATTTGCTGTAAGAGCATTAAAATAAGCTTCGACTGAGTATTTAGGGTCTGTTCCTCTGAAAATCAGGAAGGATCTGATTGATGCAACGTATGATCTACCCATTAGGTATGATTTCGTTGTCATTTGGAGTGATTCTGCTGTGTTAGGTAATTGAGTGAAGTTTGTGAGTTGATTTCTGCTATTATGATCTTTTAAGTAGTATGGTAGCCGTATTTCAGTTTTCATTGTTTCAGGTTGGTGGCTTTCGGTGTGTATTGGATGTTGTGTTTGTATATTACGGCTGAATGTTGAAAAGTTTTGTTTCTTTGGAAACCTACTTTTTTGTAATTCATTTTTTGGTCGGTCTAAACACGACGAAAAAACAATTTTTTTTTTAAAATATCATCTGATTTATCGCCATTCTACCATTGGTTTTTCTTTTGCTCAGATTTGTGCGGTTGTTAATTACTTTTGTGAAAAAAGTCTTCATCTTCAGAGAAACGGTTTCAATTATTCCTATTGAATTGTTCAATAAACACTTCGAATTGTTCATTTTGTTGGAGAATTGGGCATTTTTCGAAATGATTTGTTTGTATTGTCTTCTTATCATGAAATCTGACCATTTTCAATTTGGTTTTGTGGGTTGATGTTGACAATAAGTATTATTCAGAGATTTTGATTGTCTTGTTTCAACTGGGTTTGACTTTGGGTTATTAAAGTTCTTAATTGCAAAAAAAAATTAAATTTAGTTTGCAAAATGGTTTCTCTTTTGGTGTCTTCTACTGCAAATTTGTTTTCAGGTTACCGGCAGGTATCTTTGATAATCCATAGACGCGTATTTATCAAACAAATGGTTTAGCTGTCAATTATACTTTTCATTGTACTTTTAGTGTGTACTTTTAATGTGAAGGTGTGCTTTTAGTGTGTAAATTTGTAAAGGTAGAATGTATGGTGAGATGCTTTGGTCTGTTGTCACTGGCACTGTGAGAAATCTTTCCTCAACTGCAAATTATTGTTTTGAAGTTTTTTTGATTTAGCTTGTTTTTCTTAGAAATTTTGTGCATGCATGAATTTTGACTTTAAACAACTGTTTTTAATCTATTGTGAAATGTTGTTTTACATTTTAGTTTTGTTGTCTCTGTTGTTAATGAAGAACTTTCAAAAATCTTTATCGGCTGCAATTGTTTGGATTGTTTAGCTTAAAGTATCATTTGGTAGATGGATAAGCTAGTCATGATACTATTCAGGATCCCAAAAAAATCTTTTGTAGAACTAATTTTACTTACGACGATACTCCCGTATCGGTGAAATGTTTGCAAATCCCAGAATTCTAAAATTACATAAACTTCAGTTGTTACTGCTGTATGACGTGAAGTTTGGGGTGGTGCATGCATGAATTTGGGGTGGTGCATGCATGGGTTAGTAAAGTTCTTAGTTGCAAAAAAAATTTACAGCTAATAGAGACATAGCTGTATATTATTGCGTAATTACTATTTGTGAATTTTGAGTTTGTACGTTGTGAGTTTTGTTGTTTTTTTCCAATAACTCATAAAAATTTTGGAAAAACGAGTTCACAGTCATCTGTTTTTACTTATTACAATTTTCGATTATTTTGATCGGGTGATTGAATTTCAATTCTCAATATTCCATACTGTGAAGTTATTTTGCCTAGACTTGGTAAATAATGGTCATTTATTTTTCGTTATTTTATAAATCTGGAAATTCTTTTTTGTATGGGCTGTTATTTTTTTAAAACGGTTTTATAAAAAATTGTCTGCGTGATGGGGCACTAGCGAGATGATGATTGGTCAGAGAGGATTATCCTCAAAATTTTTGTCGTACTGAATCGTTTTTCACGAAGTTTTATCACTGTTAATGTGTAACTTTCAAATTGCCTTATGGGTTATATCCAATTCTTTGCTTGTAGTAGTTTTTGTTGACTTTATATTGCATTCGTTGCTATATTTTGATAGATGATGCTGCCGTTGCTTCGGAATTGGAAAAATATATATATCACCAGCTCCTGGTTTAGGTGTTTTACTCCTTGATCTAGGAGATTCTAACGCTTACAAATTATTGTTGTGTCAGATTCTGGAGTTGCGTTACGTTTCCTTGAAAAACGAGTTTGTAGGATTTGTCTTTGTTTGTAGAGAAAAGTTCCGTTTTTTGATTATTTTAAAAAAATATTTATTATATCATTTTCTTTGTTGAAGCGCTGATAGTAAAAATATGGTACAATTTCTGTTAGCGCTTTGCTGAAGCGCTAACAGAAATTTTGGATAAGGCAATTTTGTACTCATTTTGTCAGCTTCTTTGCTAAACTGAATTTTGACATAAGTTTGAGGATGATTGATCGATGCGAAATCCAGGTGTTAATTGTCATAATTCCCAATTTGTTAGTTCATACTCTTTTTGAGAGTATTGTCCTAACTCCTCTGCTCGTTATGTCGTCGGAGGACAGTTTGAGGAGAGTGACAGTATATCGATTTTATAGAAGGACATTTCAGTGCTCTCAAACGCGTGTGGCGTTTTCTTAATTAACGTATGCCTAATCTGACCTAAATAGGGATCTTAGGGGAGTTCTAGGGTTGGAGAATAATAAATCCATCCACAAGGTTCAGGTAAATTTAGAACGCAAGTAGATTGTTAGATACTAACTTAGAACTTACTAATTCTAAAGGTTATTATAAACCTGACTCTGGGTCAATTTAGAGGAAAATTTCAAGTAAAAGACGAGTAACTGAATGTTTTCACTGTTTAGTTTTAGATTACCTGGTGAGTGTTTCGGCTTTTAGTGGTTTTAGGGCTTGATTAGACTAATTGAGACGTTGAAATAAGCTAATTCCTAATCAATTTCTTTTGTTTTCTTCGATTTTCTCCAAAATTAAGTCAGAATTAGGCCTGCTCGAGACCTGTTGGTCGCACCAGTTGAGTTAAGGACCTGGGTGGCCTTCTCATGGAGTAATTCTAGAACTCACTGGTATTCTTGCGAAGTTAGAGGAGAGAAGAAAACGACTGATTTCATTTTGTATTATACTTTGTCTGGCTGAAACTATGAATACTTTCAGCTTGACAATTTATCCTAAGTTTTAGTCATGAATCACGATTGGTTAGTTATTTATACTCTACAGTGAGAAATATCAAAGTGTTTGTTTTAAACTGGTTCTAAAACAGTCAAAGAGGCCATTGCCTCATTTGACTAATGTTTCAAAAAAAAATAAATCAAATTTTGATTTTTCAAGAGAGTGAAAACCAGCATGTAATGTTCCGATAAATGGTAGATGCGCAAAAAGTCTCAAAACACTTTTGTTGAATGAGAAATTCTACCTTCCAATTAAACATTTGTAGTTTTTCTTACTGCCTGGGTAGAGCTCTCAGACTCATGTCTGAACCTGCGCCGCCACAATGATCCCTCAAGACAGCGGGCATGTAACATTCTCGAACAAAACTGTCAAGCAATGTTTTTTAACGTTCGAAAAATTAAATAATGTCCAGCGGACTCAGAAAAAAATTGATAGGTGAGCAATCGCTTGCCGCCCATTCTAGCACAGCGTGGTATAATTTTTTAGCACTAGCAACATGCCAGGCTAATAATAGCGATCGCGACTGCTGCTACCCAGATAGTGATGGAGCGATCGATATATCGCGACGAATATTTGGTATGTCCAGATATTCGCAACCAAGACTAGCCATTTTGTGACTTAAGTGACCAAAAAATGCGGCAGCGACTTTCGCGACCCAGATGGAGATCGCGCACTTATCGCAACTTAGGGGAGGACACAACCGGTGCGACCAAACGCAGCCATTTCCAGACTTTCGCGACCGGATAAGAAACAGCGCGACTTTCGTGATCAGGGCTAAGACGGTGCGACCAAAAAAAAACACTTCTTGCGGCTTTTGCGATTGAGGAGAAACTGGTTCGACTTTTGCGACCAAAGCTGAGACGGTGCGACCAAAAAAAAAACATTTCTTGCGGTTTTCGCGATCGAGGAGGAAATGGCTCGACTTTAGCGACCAAAGCTGAGACGGCGGACCAAGAAAAAACATTTATTATGGTTTCCGCGACCGAGGTGGAGACCGTGCGACTTTCCAGACCAAAGAGGGTACAGCGCGGCTTTGGCGATCGAGGTGTAGACGGTGCGACTTTCGCGACCAAGGCGGCGACGGCGTGACTATTCTGACCAAGGCGGAGACGGCTCAATTTTCCAGAGCAAGGCGGAGACGGCGGAACTACCCTGACGAAGTCGGAGACGGCGCGATTTTCGCGATCAAGGTAGAAACGCAGCAACCCAGAAAATTTTTTTCGTATTTTTTGACTATGCAACCTGGGTTTTCGAAAGGGTGCATAAATTGAACTTTGTCATCCGTTTGCGTTACCAAAACTATGCAAAGTAACACTTAGCCTCCGAAAATTGAGGAAAGGCAACTTATTGCTTTTTGGCTAAATGCACCATTTATAAATTACTAATTCGAACTTGAGAACATTTAGACTAGTAGTATTGTAATCCGCCGTGTGTCCTTAGGGGGGGGGGTCTTTTCGACGGCGGGGGTCTTTGGGGTCCTACCAAAAGTAGGGTCCAAAAGGACCCATCTTTTTTAAAGACCCCAAAGTACCCTGCCCAAAACAAAAAGACCCCTCTCTTAGCACACCCGATGGACAAAATACTCTGGTATTTATTCTCGCGCGGTGGTTAAATATAATCCCCTCCAAACGTTCCCACCACTAAATAAAAATCGATATATCCGACTGCGGTTTTCTCGCTTATTTTTACCTAAAAGCTAATCCTTTTCGTTCATATAAAAATGAGTTTATATAAAGTACCATTCATATTTCCTTTTAAAAATTTTTAGTAATTATTGTTCGTTTCTTTTTCTTATTTTACTTTCAAACTTATTTCCAACTCTCCCTTTTTTTCGACTTATACCATTTTGATTCTTTTAGCCTTACTATTAGCTTACTTTGGGAAACTAAAAACGCAATCCTTCGCTCCTGCTTCAAGGGTAAGTTGCAATTACCAGTCTCTTTTGCGCCGGTCTATTTAACTTAAAACACTGTTTGATGAATGTTTTATATTTACAAATGTACAGCCGTAATTCCCAGTAACAAGGCATTTTAGCCGCCATTTTTAAGTGAAAAGATTTTATTGATCAGTTTTATCAAGTTCTCTCCTTTTTTTCTGACAAGAACTAACAGACGTTTCTGTTAGAATGAATGGGTTATTGATAGTGTCTCTTGAACTGCTAGCTGCGCTTTCTTCTTGAAGCTCTTCCTCCGTAAAGCTTTCTTGAAGAAAGCCCCAACCTGGGACCCGGAATTCCAGTGATTGCCAGCTTTCGCTGTTTTCGCTGCTATAAGTCGGGTTATTTGTCAACTGTGAGTTTGATCACTCGCTTTCTTCCGCAATGGCCTCGAAGAACACATTATCTGCGGTAGACCTGTGTCCAAAGGGCAATGTAGCTATCCCATCGAATAGTAGAAACCGCCTACTATCGAAGGGTGAAAGGGCAATTCGGCTCTGCGCTATAGTTATGTTGGTATGGGCTTTCGATTTTATTGAGTCGTTGTATATACGAAGGGTTTTCCCACTCAGTAGTGTGTCCCTGAACCTCTGGTGTGTAAGTTGCTGCTGGGAGTGTTGCACCACTCCTTTTGCACTCATCTTGCCAGTTGAATCTTATTGAAGAACAGAGATTAGCCCATAAACATATTTTAGCTTTGTAATCCCATAAAAATTCGCAAGCCCAGTTCTAGTGTTAATATCGAAAACGGTTCTCAAATCTGAAAATTTTATAAACTCAATATCTAATAACATTCCAGTTTTTTCAATTCCAAAAAGTTTGAAAATCTTAATTTGTTCCAAAATATAAAAGCTCCAAATCATTTCAGTATCAAAAAATCATTCCATGTCAAAATTTTAAATTTTTTCACGTCAAAACTTACAAAAGTGCGTTTGTGGTGAGTATTTGCTTAAAACATTTTAAATGATGAATGGTTCTTCATCTTAAGTTTTAAAATTAAGAATCAGAGCCTTTCAGGGCTAGTTATGTTTATTTAAATTGACAGGGATCTACAAAAGTTATTAATTTGGTCCCAACAAGATCCAAAATCTCAATGGATGGAACCCTTAATGTAAAGAAATGGAGGGGACTTGGATAGGTGCTTTTTTTCAATACTAAGCTGCATATTTCAACAAGTAGAGCTTTGGTTTCAACGCGATGAATTCTTCAATGATTTTTCCTGCCGCCTCTTCCTTTAATTTCAATACAACCTTCTTATTCACATTGCTGAATAAGAAGTGATCACTTGGGAAGTAAATAAGTAACTTGAGTAAGTAATTTGAGGTCTGCATCGCAGACTTTTGAAAATGCATCACCCGAGAGGTTACTAGCCGTGAAGTAGCATGCACAATCTAATCCGTACGTTTCGTAACAAACTTCACGAAAGGCTTCGAATACTGAAGCGAGTAGTAGTACGTCCGTTGCTAGGTATACATCATGGTACTCGCATAGTGATGCTCATTTCATTTCGGCTAAAGCTTTAATGACATGGTTGTACTGATTTTTCGAAACACTTATTTCCCCTCCCTGTAAAGTGTTGCTCCACATGGTGTTCTAGGTGGCAGTCGAGTTTCTCGAAATTTTTCAAAACTACTAAATTATGAATACGGAAAAAAAAACTTTTTGTTTCAACAATAATATCTGTTCTGCTGAGTAACCAAGTTCTTCAAAGTATTTTTCCAGTAGGAAAAGTTTTTTTTCCGGTAAGTATTCGACGAGTTTTGAAAGGGGGGACAGCATGAAATTATAGGAGTCTATGAAACATAGATTTTCATACACTTTTCTAAGTTTTCCGTTTTTATCGGTGTATGATTTGATATAGACCGACATAGTGAGTGATATATACTTCTCCTCAGTGGAAGGGATCACTGAGTAAGTGTTTTCGGGGTTACTGTTTGAGTGCGCTTTTATAATGAAATGCAGATCATAGTTTGACAAGTTATGCGCTTTTACTGGTATATAGTTCGCTGTTTTTCGATGGATGTTGCATTCGTTATGCGGCCACCCCAAGAACTTGTTGTTATAGTGACAGTGATCAAGTACAACTTGGTCATTGTCAGCAAATTCTGTTTCACATATCCAACAAGTGTGCGCTTCTTCACGCGTGCAACTTGGTTTGCCAGTGAACGTGTAATGCTTTCGTTTTTCGAGGTATATTTGTTTCGCCAACGTTTCGAGCGAGGCGATCAATTCCTCTATAACATTTTCTCCTCTCTTCAATTCAAACTTTAACACTTCGCGCTTCCCAAATTCAACAACGGCCAGAGCGTAACCGCATGGTTGATGAATCTCTAGTGTTTGGGTGCTAGATTTTTCGGGGTCGGTATACGGGTACTATTAGCGATTCGAGGTCAAAGTAAATAACTCTCGGTACATACCAGCGGGCAGTTAAAATTTTGAAACGATGAGAGTCCTTTCCCGGTTTTGGCATAATGATTACCAATCCCTCGTCTTGGTAGCACATTTCCTGGTGTCTTTATAGTGTATCGATGGATGAACATGTATGGAAGCATTTGCGGCAAATTTGGTTTTGATCTCGGTGTAGTTTTCCACGCACATATTCCACCACCCTCATAAAATCAAAGATCAGCTCATAGTGATGAGTTTGTCCGTTGCTGAGTAGTAGTAGGTCAACACATAGATCACTTGAGTATTTGTTGGAGACTCTCAAAGGTAGCAATTCACCTTCTTTGTACCTAATGAAAACAAACACTTGAGTGCTTGGGTTTCTGGAAGAACGTAATGTGTTATAGATGATTAAACAAATGTTTTGTCAAAAAATCATTGCTTACCGGAATACATTGACTTGACAGTTGTTAAGTTAATCAAATCGGTCAATATCGTGTAGTCCTATTGGCATCTCGTACCAGCCCTCAATTTTCACAACATGTTCATGGGAGAGCGTGTAATTTTTCAGTTTGTTTCGATGTTGGTAGCTTTGGGCAGCAGGGTAAAGAGCAGTTGTGGTCTCTGAATATCGATCATGGTACGCGGCCACAAAGCAGTATAGAAAGCACTTATGATAGTTTCTCGTTTTCATATTGGTGAAACTCTGTTTCACCGGTTTCAATGAATCGGGAAGGTCGATGTATGAGCCAGCACGGATCGGAGAAAATGCTGCAAAACTTACAGCCAGCTTTTCGATGCGCTCCACAATCCAACCGCTACCGTGAGAAGCGAACATGATGATGGCATTGACCATACGCTCAATCATTTCCAAATATGTCTCTTTCTCGATTCCATTGAAGAAGACATTGATCATCTTAGAATTCAGATATAACATTGTCTTCTCGTGGCGTAATTCCCCGTCACCAGTTTCGTTTGTATCGTTCGAGAACTTTATCATACTTGCGTTCACATGCAGTTGAAATTTACATGGATCTTCCTGCACTATTTCGTCTATCAACGCATCAATCTCTTGTTTGTTTCGCATGATTACATTCATCAGATCCAATTCATCCCCTCCCCCCAACGCTCAACTCCTATCGTCTTAACTTTCCCCTAAAAGATTCAGTTGGAGCAGTTGATGTTCCCACCTCATTTCCGGGAGTCCAAATGGGTAGTTGATGGTTTTTCGACATATGTTGCCGGAACTTCTCAACCGAGAGGAAGATTGTATGACAGTAGATACAAAGACTATCAGTTGACACGTTGTGAGCTAGCTCAACATGCTCCCTAGCTTCCGCCAGCGACCTGAAGGATTCTCGACATTCGTCACATTTAGTTGGTGGCGGTGGGGCTGCGAATATCTTATGGATATTTTGTTCTTGTCGTCTCAAGTGCCTTGACTAAAGACTTTCGAGCAGGTCGAACAAATGACTGGGGTCTGTTTTCCACTTGAGTTAGGCATTGTTGGTCCAAGATTGAGAGTTCAGGAAAGAATAATTATTTTCAAGAAATTTATCAAATGTTTACCAAAGCTGATTTTGACAAAGCAAAAGTGAGAAGTGAAAAATTTTTCAAAAACCAAATTTGGATCAAGACCGCATTAAACTCAATTATGTGGGTGAAGCATAAAATCAACAGTGGCTTTGAAGTGGTTGTAGTTTTGGGCTTTATATGGTTTTAGGAAATGACTGTCAATTCGATTTTGGTTAAATGACTCAACTATATTAAATAGTATAAATACTTTTGGTTAAAGTAGCTGACAATTCCATGAAGGGATCAATCCGGGAATGTTATTTCTTTTACCTAAAGTGTGTGAATGTTAACACCCAATGCTATTATCAACTTCCCTGTTTAGTCAACTTGACTAAATATTGAAAATATATTCGCATTTTTTTGTCAACATTTTTGTTTCAACCAAAATGGTAACCCACCAATCAAGTCAAACAAGTAAGGCATGTCAAAAATGATACCTGACAAAAATAATAAATGGTAGTTTGAGAATTTTGAATTAGTATTCTATGACAAATTACAAATAAATTTCATCAAAAGATTGATGCAGGGCCGCTTGATGCAGTAGGCAATAACTACCCGGCATTGCTATTCAATAAAAACCTCTGAAACGCTTGCCCCACTGTAATTTCGGGTCAAAATTTTGAGATGTTTCATTTTCAGTACTTATTTCTGTCGTGAAAAAAATTACAAAAAAAATTTTTCGTCTCCAAATCCAATGAAACCTGGTCCAATCAATTTGTCGTGATGTATTGGACAGGGTTGTAACCCATGTTGAAACATCAAGAAAAAAATCATATTTGAATTTTTTAACCATTTTAACCTGAAAATGAGTTTTATTAAACGTAAAATCTGTTATAGACGTGTGATTTTATTATATAGAATGCTTTATAATGGCTCATACACTCTCTTAAGTCTACTCCTAAGAGTCCTGGCTATCCCCACCAGGCTGTAGACATATTAGAGAGAGAAAGAGAGAGAAAAAAAAACAAAAAAAGAGAGTGTAAAGTGCCAAAAGTAACTATGGTTGATTAACCGGCAGAAATGCTGGACCCATCCATAAATAAATTTCCTTTGAAAAAACTATATCCCAAAAGGGATATTAATGGGGTTTATGAATCGTCAGTTCTCTCCCTCTCTCTCTCTCTCTTTATCTTTTTCTGTGTTAATATTTATATATTGAAAACTATTATGAAAAAACATATAAAACGTTTTTATGTTATTGGTTTTAACATCGTTAGATAAAACCTAAGGATGAGTATTCAATTTATCTTTTACGATTGTTCGAAATAATCATTAAAGAAAACTGATATAAATACAGTTTTCTTTAATGATTATTGGATTTGACGAGAAATTTATCAAAAATTATACTTTTTAGACTTTTATGCCAATTTTTTTAAAATTATTTTGACTTTTTTCTTCTATTATTTTTTTTTGTTTTTTTTTTAATTGAAAAGATCAAAACAAACTTTAATTCATCGTTGAGGTCAATTATCCAATAAGAATTTGTACACATTATTTGATAATTTTTTCAATAAAAATTTCAGAACAACGCAAAAACTCAGCAAGATTGAAAATGTAATAAAATTTCTTAAGTTTTCAGAACTGTTTAAACTCTATCTTCCTTTTCTTCGGTGCGTAGCAAGCATTGACAGGCGGAGCTTCAGGAGTAGCCAGGTCCACCAGTGGAGCGATGGAACTCTGGTGTTCCACTGCTTAGTTCTGAAGCCAAATCAGAGGAGATTGGAGTAACTTGATCTGGAACAGTAGAATCGGGAGAAGAGATGGTTGTTTGAAGATCCCAGTAGCCCTCGCGTTCAGCAAAATCGTTCTTGGTTCTCTTAAAGGGGTATGGAGTCACAATCATACCGAAAAAGTATTTTTCTTGGTGATTCTTCGAGGTATCCCGCGTCGTTTTTTTTTCAGTCTTTTCGAGAGCCGGGTAGATTGATGGATTTTAGGGCTTTCATACATCCGCTTACGCTCCTGGCGAAGAAGGTCAATGTGATCGAGCACATAGTTGGGCAGCATTATATGACTCTTCGTTGACCACTCTTGCCATTGTTGATTGGTGGCGAGGACGTTGAAGGGAGGTGATGCTAGCCTCTCTCTCTGCTGCTGCACAATGGCAACTGATTCTCTCGTATAAGTTTGGTAGATAAATGTTCTCTCATAATCTGAGATGGAAATGATTTGTGTAGGAGGAGTCATTTTAAGTTTAGAATTGTTTGACAAAAAAAGCTTCTGATCGAAAGTTTGAAAAAAAATTGAGAGAATGAAAGCAACTCAGATTTATGCAAAAGCTACAGTAATGTGTGGGTGAGAAAGGAGCGGCTGCATGTCTGACTGGCAATCAGATTAAAGTTTATGAAAAGTATAATTCTAACCCTACAGTTGGGTCGGAATAAGTTTACTTCAAAGAAAAACCTTAACCCTGTTTTATATGCCTTCTAGACATTAAGGCATGCAGCTGACCACATTAAAGGAATTTCACGTGTACCGACGTGAATGTTTATCCTGATTTACGAGCTACTTAAGGAGTGCCAGAAAATAATAACAGGTGTAATAAAAGTTTATATGCCTCATAAATTTCTAATCACTAAAAATAATTGGATCTTCCCTCTTGGAGCTTAGGTTTACCACAGAGATTTGTTTATCTTCTAATCAATTCATTATCCATTTCACTCTCTCATATAACAGTTGAACCAACAGGTCACTACCGTTACCACCAACACTATGTACTTGTCGCTAGAAAATGATACAGACTTTTACGATGAATTTTAAGATATATCTTCAGGAGAAAAACGCATTATACGAGTTGGAACGAAAATTTTGACAAAACGGGTACTCATATCACAGTAAAGTTTCATAAAAAGAATGAAGATGGTGTGCTTAAGTGTTATCAAGCAGTGACCCTGAGGACAAGAGAATTTGATTGTTTGGCAGATAATTATTCAAAGATTTAAAAAAATGGTTAAAAAACAAACTGGTGAAAAGACTTCATCTTCTTCCTCCTCCTGCTCCTCCTCCTCATCCTCAGCTGTAAATGATAAACATCAGAAAAAACGATACACGTCAAAACGATCAATCCGTCCCGAAAAACAGTTTGCTGAAAGTGGTGATGAAAACGAGGCGGATGATGAATACTCGAATCATAAAAAAGTGTAGAGTTGCCTGAAACAGGAAAAAAAACGACTCAATAATTTGATTTAACCAAGCAGAATGGTTGAAGCAATGCATGAGCAGTCGCCTGAATTTAAAAAAAAAAAACTCAAAAAATTTTTAAATTGTTTACTCTGAACAATGAACCCGACGCCTCACAACTCCCTCTAAACACAAATTTTGCATTGCAACCCATCGAGTATTCACATCAAGTATTGCGCCCAATTGCTCGGCAATGCCCCTCCCCACATCCATGTTCTCATCGAAGTCACAAAAAACTGTTTCGACGTAGTGAACAAGATGACTTCAACCACTTTCGTTGTACCTTGTCTACTCTCATCTTTCAAACATCTATTATGGGGTTGCAGTAAATTTCACCTATCGGGACCCCTGATGGAAAAATTAAAAATTGCTTGTCAATTACAACAGTTCTATTAACAACTCAAATTACATTGGTGGTGCTTCTCTACGAAGAAGATTGCCACAAGTTTGCTCTGCTTCACAAACTCGATCCATTCAAACTCAAACTGATTTAATCACTAATGTAACAATTGAACGCTCCATTAATATTTTGAATGGTGATAATGCCGCCGAGTTTTCTTAAATTATTGATATTATTTTGAGTGGGTATGGTCGTTTAGAGATTGATTCAAATACTTTGTTTGTTAAGTTTATAAGGGAAAAGACATTTGAATTCTGAAAACGATTTTTAGAGCCTGCCGATAACGCCAGAGGCAAGTGTTCTAGCAAAAAAAAACAAGAAAAAAGTTTGGAAAAAAAGTCAATTATAAATAATTATGGAAAATCATCAGTATCACAAGTTTAGAACATCATATGTTTAGCGAAACGCATCATGTCATGATTGTTTACTTTTAAACCTATAGGAAATTTAGATGAAAGTATAACATGAGCAACATAGATACAATAAAGTCCACAAAAGACCGAGTTAGCTGATTGGATTGGCTTGTTCATGAGTATTTGGTTTCCCTTCATTGAATAGAATATCCCATGTATTTGTAAACATGGGGATAATTGTGTAGTCCATGACCAAGAGGATCTGCAAAGAAAATTTGACCAACAGCTTGTGCGAAGAGTAGTCAGTGAGCTCCTAGCT